>NC_030976.1:164742-172197 GCF_001298625.1 Saccharomyces eubayanus
TTCGGCGTGTTCACCACGGAGTCGCGTCGCGTGTGGTCCAACATCAGGGACTACCTGTTCCACGCGGCGGACCGCACCAACTGGCGCAACCTCAAGCTGATCGACTCCGCGCTGTTCGTCATCTGCCTGGACGACGTGGCCTTTGCCGCGGACCAGCAGGACGAGCTCACACGTTCGATGCTGTGCGGCACGTCGCATATCAACCTCGACCCGCACGACCTGCGCGGCACGCCCCTCAACGTGCAGACGGGTACCTGCCTCAACCGCTGGTACGACAAGCTGCAGCTGATCGTGACCAAGAACGGCCAGGCGGGCATCAACTTCGAGCACACGGGCGTCGACGGCCACACCGTGCTGCGACTCGCCACGGACATCTACACGGACTCGATTCTGAGCTTCGCGCGCGGCGTCACTAAGAACGTCGTGGACATCTTCGGCGGCAACGATTCTGCGGCGGCGGCGGCAGCGGAGTCCGCCGCCGCCGCCGCCGCCACCGCCACCAACCTCATCACCATCCCGCGCAAGCTCGAGTGGCGCACCGACAATTTCCTCCAGTCGTCGCTGCACTTCGCCGAGACCCGCATCTCGGACCTGATCTCGCAGTACGAGTTCGTCAACCTCGACTTCGCGCACTACGGCGCCGCGCACGTCAAGACGCTATTCCGCTGCTCCCCAGACGCGTTCGTGCAGCAGGTGTTCCAGGTCGCGTACTTCGCGCTCTATGGCCGCTTCGAAACCGTGTACGAGCCCGCCATGACCAAGGCCTTCCAGAACGGCCGCACAGAGGCCATCCGCTCCGTGACGTTGCAGTCCAAACAGTTTGTTAAGTCGCTGCTGGACCAGGACACCTCGGACCAGACCAAGATCGACCTCCTGCACGCCGCGTGTGCCGCGCACTCAAAGATCACCGCAGAGTGCTCCCGCGGGCTCGGCCAGGACCGACACCTATACGCGCTCTACTGCATCTGGAACCGGTGGTACAAGGACAAGTTGGCCCTGCCCCCGCTCTTCCAGGACGGGTCCTGGGCCGCGATGCAGAACAACGTGTTGAGCACCTCCAACTGCGGCAACCCGTGTCTCAAGAGCTTCGGCTTTGGGCCCGTCACCGCCAACGGCTTCGGCATCGGCTACATCATCAGGGACCACTCCATCTCTGTAGTCGTGTCCTCGAGGCACCGCCAGACCGCCCGCTTCGCCTCGCTCATGGAGAAGTCGCTGCTGGAGATCGACCGCCTCTTTAAGCGCCAGTTGCGGGCCGCAGGCCATGCCGTCCACGACCCAGCCGCCCAAAGGGCAGAGAACGAACAGTACCTCACGGGCATCCGCAAGGACCGCGACCAGGCAGACCCTTCTGCGGCACACGCCAAATCCGAGGACATGAAGTATTTGCTGTCCGGCTACGACTACTTCGACGTCAGCGTCTCCGGGTGACGCTGCGATCTTTTTATAGCTGTATACGTACGTATACGTTCTTAATTGCCGTCGCAACTAACTTATATAACAATGCAAATAAGCGGCGCTACCATATAAGCAGTGGTCGTGAGGGGCCCGGACTGCGTTCTAGGTATCTATCTATATGATTCACCAATAGGCTGATCTATGTACGCACTAAGCGGCCGTGTCACTCCGATCCTTTATTTCGCGAGAGGTCGGTCCTCCTCCCAGCGTACGTGGTACGATGCCAGCTTGTACTAAAAGAGCGGACCCTGAGTATGTTGCCCAAACCAGTCGATCCGTCCGTGTGCATTATATACCGCTCAGATCTGCTTATTGCTACTTACTAAACCATTCATTATGAGCAGAGACTGAAACCACTGTGTCTGCGATCTGCCGGTGGAGTGGCGGCTTTGAGGCTCGAACGCGAAAACGGTTCATGCATCAACCTACCCAGTCAAGGCTTCGCGATACGTATTGCGACGATGGCCTTTATGGAACAGCCTATATAAGTGTCAGAGCATTTGCGGTGGCGTGATAGGGCGAATCGCGTGACCATTATGCCTCACAAACGACGAGAGCAAGATCATCATAGACTCACACACATATATACGTACATAAATCCGGTGAGTTAGTGGCCGGTTAACTCGTTCCCATTATTTCTTATTTTATTTTACCTTGTAGAAGAAAGAATAAAAGACTTTAGACTTTATTACAACAAAATTGCTACAAATAACTTCTTCGATGCCCGCCGCTCAAAAAAAGACCTCTGAGTGTACGTGTCCCTAAATTCTGCCTGCAGTGCTCTTGTTATTGCAGTATACTGCTATAATTTCACCTTTTTGTTTCGAAGCAGTGACAGAGAGACGATTGAAAATACGTCGCTATTTATCCCGTCGTTTGCATTCTCCTTCGTTTGCCGAGCGGACATGACAAAAAAATAGTAACAGACAAAACACACTGTACCCCTACCAAGTAGCAAGAACGATATCGGCATGGAACAACTCGACACCCCCTCCGTGGTCATCAGCAAGCCGCTGCTGAAGCTGAAACTCCTCGATGCCCTGCGCCAGGGAAGCTTTCCGAACCTGAAGGACCTGCTACAAAGGCAGTTCCAGCCTTTGGACGACCCGAACGTCCAACAAGTGCTCCATCTCATGCTCCACTACGCCGTTCAAGTCGCTCCCATGACCGTTATCAAAGAAATCGTCCACCACTGGGCCACTACCGGCACCACCTTTTTGGATATCCATCTCGATCTAAATGAACAGGATTCTAACGGCAACACCCCACTGCACATCGCCGCGTACCAATCCCGTGGTGATATCGTTGCCTTCCTCATGGACCAGCCAAGCATCAATGACTGCGTGCTTAATAACTCTCGTCTGCAAGCCATCGAAATGTGCAAGAACCTGAACATCGCGCAGATGATGCAAGTGAAACGCTCCACATACGTAGCAGAGACCGCCCAGGAGTTCCGAACTGCGTTCAACAATAGAGACTTTGGCCACCTGGAGTCCATTCTCGCTAGCACCCGAAACGCAGAACTGCTAGACATCAACGGAATGGACCCAGAGACTGGTGACACCGTCCTGCACGAGTTTGTTAAGAAAAGAGACGTCATTATGTGCCGCTGGCTGCTCGAACACGGCGCAGACCCCTTCAAGAGAGACCGCAAGGGCAAACTGCCCATCGACCTTGTAAGGAAAGTCAACGAGAACGACACCGCCACCAACACCAAGATCGCCATCGACATCGAACTAAGGAAGCTTTTGGAAAGGGCCACCAGGGAACAAAGCGTCATTGACGTCACAAACAATAGCTTGCGTGAGGCCCCCACTTACAAGGGTTACTTGAAAAAATGGACCAACTTTGCCCAAGGTTACAAACTGCGCTGGTTCATCCTAAGCAGCGACGGCAAGCTTTCATACTACATCGACCAGGCAGACACCAAGAATGCATGCCGAGGCTCTTTAAACATGTCATCGTGCTCCTTACATTTGGACTCCTCTGAAAAACTGAAGTTTGAAATCATCGGCGGTAACAACGGTGTCATCAGGTGGCATTTGAAAGGGAACCACCCCATCGAGACAAATAGGTGGGTCTGGGCCATCCAGGGCGCTATAAGGTACGCAAAAGACAGAGAACTCCTGCTACACAACGGAACATCCTCATCCTCTGCTGCCCTGAGCTATGGCTTGTCGCCTAATAAAGAAAAATTACATTTTCCACCAAAGCGGATGGCCAAGAGCCCGCATATCCCCAAATCCAAGCTGGTACAAGACACGGGTACCGACGATGATAAACCCCACGCGGATCCCTTGCCCTTGATTTCTTCCAGAAGCGAAAGTTCGTGTGAGATCACTTCAAACCCACATTCCAGGAAATCCACAGTTTCATCTGCAAAGTCATATGCACCATTTTCTGCCATGGACGATGAGCAAGACTCTGGTGAAGATTCCGACGAGGACCGTAATTCTTCATACGCAGTGAATAATGATGGCGAAGGTGACGACAACGATAGTGAAGAAGATTTAAACGCCATTTATGGACCATACGTACAAAAACTGCGTATGCTTCAAAGATCGATTTCCATTGAATTGGCATCTTTAAATGAACTGTTGCAAGATGAGGAACAAGTACACAGCGAATACTGGAACACCGTCAACACTTCTATTGAAAACGTTTCTGAGTTTTTTCAAAGATTAAATCGTTTAACTTCCCAAAGAGAGAAAAGAATGATTGCCCAAATGACCAAGCAACGTGACGTCAACAACGTTTGGATCCAATCGGTAAAAGATTTGGAAATGGAACTGGTAGATAAAGACGAAAAATTGGTTGCATTAGACAAAGAACGTAAAAACTTGAAGAAAATGCTGCAAAAGAAGTTAAGCAATCAACCGCAGGCTGAAAACGAGGTTAACGATGATTCCGACGATGGGAATTCAATGTTAAAAGGGTCTCAGGAATCAACAAATACACTCGAGGAAATTGTAAAATTCATTGAAGCTACAAAGGAAAGTGATGAGGATTCGGACGCAGATGAGTTTTTCGACGCAGAAGAGGCTGCCTCCGATGAAAAAGCCAAAGAATCAGAAATATTACCCACGAATGAGAAACCTCCGGTTAAAGAAGAACCACAGGAAGAAGCTACTGAAGATGAAAGCCTGGTTGTGATCAGCTCTCCCCAAGTGGAAAAGAAAAATGAACTTTTAAATGAGGGGTCATTTGTCGGTTATGAAGATCCGGTAAGAACTAAATTACCCATGGACGAAGATAATCGCCCGAAAGTGGGTCTCTGGTCCGTATTGAAGTCCATGGTTGGTCAAGATCTAACCAAACTGACTTTACCGGTGTCGTTCAATGAACCAACATCGCTTTTACAAAGAGTTTCCGAGGATATTGAATATTCCCATATCCTAGACCAAGCTGCCACCTTCGAAGATTCATCCTTAAGAATGTTATATGTAGCAGTATTCACCGCATCGATGTATGCATCTACCACAAACAGAGTTTCTAAACCATTTAACCCTTTACTTGGTGAAACCTTCGAATACGCTAGAACTGATGGGCAATATCGGTTTTTTACTGAGCAAGTTTCCCACCATCCACCCATTTCCGCTACTTGGACCGAATCTCCTAAGTGGGACTTTTTCGGTGAGTGTAATGTCGATTCCTCATTCAATGGGCGTACTTTTGCCGTACAACATTTAGGTTTGTGGTACATTAAAATCCGTCCCGATCGTAATAATGGCGTTTCAGAAGAAACGTATTCTTGGAAAAAGCCAAATAATACTGTTATCGGTATCTTAATGGGGAAACCACAAGTCGATAACAGTGGTGATGTCAAGATTACAAATCATACCACTGGTGACTATTGTATGTTGCATTATAAGGCACATGGTTGGACCTCAGCCGGTGCATATGAAGTCAGAGGTGAAATATATAACAAAAATAATGAAAAACTATGGGTTCTTGGTGGACATTGGAATGATTCCATTTATGGGAAAAAAGTGACCTCCAAGGGCGGGGAATTAACTTTGGATAGAATAAAGACAACAAACTCCACTACTGGTGGACCGAAATTAGATGGATCCAAGTTTTTGATCTGGAAATCTAATGAAAGGCCCTCAGTACCATTCAATTTAACATCATTCGCATTGACTTTGAATGCTTTACCGGCTCACCTGTTGCCATATTTGGCGCCAACAGATAGTCGTTTAAGACCTGATCAAAGGGCTATGGAGAATGGTGACTACGATAAAGCTGCTGAGGAAAAACATCGTGTCGAAGTAAAACAAAGAGTTGCAAAAAAAGAAAGAGAACAGAAGGGAGAAGAGTACAAACCTAAATGGTTTATTCAAGAGGAACACCCGGTTACGAAGAGTTTGTATTGGAGATTCAATGGTGAATACTGGATGAAAAGAAAAAATCATGACCTGAAGGATTGCGCGGATATCTATTAATTTGTGCATTTGACCGCAAGAACATTCCATCACAAGTACGTGTCGAAAACGCTGGTGGAGTCAAATATATATATGTTAGAAATAAGATCTGTAACAATAAATTAATTTATCTGTAATTTCTGGATCACAAATACGCTATTTTTCATTCTCAAGCTGTTCTTTATTACTTTAAAAAAAGAAGAGTGCTTGTAAGGAAAAAGTAAGCATGACAAGTCAGGTTGAGTGACAATACTTTAACGGTCCTTAGTTCGCGTCTCATTGATTTCTAGCAATATCTGCTAACTGCCTTCTTTTATGAAAAAGCTAATGCTGCATAAATTGATCCTCCTTAGTTCGAAGTTGACAGCAAAATCAACCAACGGTGTATGCTAACCAAGATATCCTCAAAAACACAAAATGCCTTTAAGATCGTCTTGTGCAATGCCTGAAATCGCAAGAGATATCCACTTGTTAGGGACAAGAACTGGTCTAAAAAAAGACAATGAATGTAATAGCTTTGGAACTTTTCACTGCTTTGAAAATTTCCAATACTTCTTTAATAATTTGAGTACAATACAGTCCAAGGATTTACCCGATCGGATTAAATACGGTAACCATCTTGGACATGGGCCGAACGCTATCAGTCATTTACAGAATACATCATTTGACGATCGCGACGTTGCGAAAAATGATAATAGCTCTTTTTTTGTGCCATAGACTTGACTCTTGAGCTTTTTCTAACTAATTGTACCACGTTTTATAAGTTTGAAAATTAACAAAGGAGTGCTCTTCGCAATTATACCCAAACCAAGCCTCCTGCTTTTCTTGTGTTGGCGTTCAATTGAGCAGTGGCCAAGGTATAAAAGAGAAAAATTGGATGGGGGAAGCTGTTTTAGGTCTAAATGACAAAACCCATGCCAAAATATAAATACACAAATCAGATATATGGAAACTATCTTGTACTAGTACAAAGGCAAGCATACGTACAAACGATAGCCGTCTGTGATAACAGAAAACCAAAGTCACGCTACGAAACGATCAATGATTAAAGCTTTGATTGGCAGAAAAGGGTACATACCACCGTAAATCCAATTTATCTATAATATTCAGTATAAACTCTTTTTTTAATTCTACGGCCGATTTTACATTTAGATGGCAATTTTTAACCCCATAGCATATTATACAAAAAAAAGGAGCTATTATTACTTGTCCAAAATAAACCTCACTCAAGATACAAACATCAAAATATCAGCAAAGCGGTAGAACTGCTTGAAAAAATGGTCTGCCCTTATGAAAATATTGTGATGACCTCATCTTCAAGACGGTTACTACACTTTCCCATTGTTACCACATATATCGCCGTTTTGCATATAAGCCAAAGAAACAATTATGCATATAAATAGATGTAGCTATTTCGGTAAAAAGATTTGCCATTTACTTTCATCTGGGGCGTCAACAAAAAAACTGCATATCTTGCTCAGTCTACTCAGCGTCCACAGCATACCTTAGACCATCAACATTATTCTTTCTTTACATCATAATGTCATTTTTGAAGACGAACCTTTTTTTTTTTTTT
>NC_030976.1:172290-175444 GCF_001298625.1 Saccharomyces eubayanus
TTTTTATTTCGACTACCTTTCTTATTGGCAGCCTTTAAGGATTTTCAAGGAAGCTGTAAAAATCAAGACAATGCCTTGGCCACAGTAAAAGGTAAGGAAAACTTGAGCCTTGCCAAGCTATAATACTTTCTGAAAAACCCAGGAGCGGTTTAAATGTTCAGTGGCAATGTGCATGGTTACGATGATGACTAGATAAAAAGCAAGGAGAAAGGTTAAAAATTTCTATTGTGTGCAAATATTAGTCAAATTCAAACCACATCAGCTAGAAGATGTTGAAGTCCTATTATAGACCTTGTTTAGATTTGAAAATTGTCCACTTAAATGATCTTCCATCATTGAGGCAGAGAAAGCAACTATTTGTTCTGCTTTAATCGGTTTGTACAGGTTATTGAAAAAGGATGACTCGCTAACAGGTGGACTAGGCCAAGTCGAAACCAACACCCAAACAGAAGATCAAGAAACATGAGCAACACCCAGTTTACTTCTTCTCAGCTTAATAGTTAGAAACCCGATTTAAACGGTTCGTATCCGCCAGTGAATAAATATTGAAACCGCTGACTTGCTGAGTATAGGTGTGGTGTCAAATAAACCAATAATTCCACCATTAAAATGAGAGAACGAGACCATAGTTTTTTGAACCCGTCTGGTCTTTAGCTGAATAATTAATAGACAGCACAATGACCATGCCCTCCCATTACTAGTAAACTCTTTTTACATACCTGAACATATGTTCAAGGTCAGTACCTTAGTAAGGTTAGAATCAAATTGTTTTAACCGACTGAAATTTTCAAGAACATCAACATCCACACGTCCCATTCCCAGCCGAATACGCCCGATAGTCGAGGCCGCCGAAGCCATCTGAGAAGTATGGGCTCATACATATTTCTCCGTTGCCGGGTTTCGTATACAAAGTCAGGGGCCGAAAATTTAGGCACGCCTGCTCTACGTCATACCATATACTTCAATGGTAGCATACAATAAGCGGAACTTTATCAAACGCTGATTCACCTGCAAGAATGCCCATCCGGTGTTGCTTCCTCGTTTATAACTGAAGCAATGATACTTTTTTTGGAAACGCAGCAATATTCGCAAAAAAAGTACTCACCTGTCCAGGAGATTGTTAGGCATATCGTGCACTAACCATGATGTAAATATAGAGTTATTGTGATCAAATTACTTTGTTGCTTTTACGCTGAAAATCGGCCGATAAAAGATGGATGAAAAAAAAAAAACGACTCTTATTGCATGCTGTTGATAAGTCCAAGAAGTGTTATGCAATTAAGTATTCAGTTCGGCCGTGTTTTATCTCCTTGAAGTGACGAAACCGTAACTCTAGCTAGGCCTGAGCTTCTTATTTTAGAATTGGACCCTCAACTAGATTGCATTCCGACTGCAGACGTCACTTTTCTACGGCTTTTTCAAAGAGACCAATTTTCTGGCACACATTGATTTATTTCCGAAACCTTATTTTAATTTAAAGTTCCGAGAATTTCTCCTTCTTTAAAGAATCGCGCAGCATGAATTTTTTACGAGATTTTTTGACGTTGCAACCTTTTCTTCTTTTTTTTTTTTTTTTTCTTCTCCCACAGGCACGCAGATAGAACAGTGACAGTAACAGTAACAGTGAATTGTTGTTATCAGTAACCGTTTATGGCGGCAGCAGCAAAGGAACTCCCCTTTAGCGCGCACAGATATTTTGATCATTTTAAAGTTTGGCGTGAAAGCTAAGTATCCCTTTATTTTTATGACCTTCTCAGAAGCTGTACTTCAACCCGATGTAGAAGTGTATGATAGAGGAAAAACAAGCACCTTACTGCAGAACTGCTGTGCATCCGTAATAAGTACTCCGGAGCGCGTCTGACTGCAATCGTGCACCAGGCATCCTATTATTCTTTCATTTTGCTTTGGCATTGTTGAGGCCTGGTAAGTTGCTCCTAGTACAGGAGCGAGGTATCAACAAATAGATTTTCGTGAAAAGAGTCCATTTGCCTGAAATTTGAGTGCAAACGCCGGTAGTAGAGGAATATCGCTGGAATTGCTTTATCGTCGGAGACAATTCGCGTTCAAATTATTTCACAGTAATATTACACCATTAAACACATACCGGTTGCATTTTACTGAAGACGAGATGGCTTCAAAATTCTGAATCTATAAAAAGAGCAGCTCTTACGTTTGCTTTTTGAGTATAGGGTCGTTCTCGAAGATCTAGCTGGTAAATTTTGTCAACATTGGATGATAAACCCAAAATTCTCTATGTCTCACCGTTATATGTTTTTGGCGGTATTTGCCTTCCTGGCTCTAGTTAATGTAGCTTCAGGAAGCACAACGGCATGTTTGCCAGCAGGCGTAAGAAAAAACGGGATGGATGTTAACTTCTTCAAGTATACATTGAAGGACTCCACCACATACTCCTACCCAGGATATATGGCTTACGGTTACGCCTCCGGGCAAAAATTAGGCTCTGTTGGTGGTCAGACAAAAATTTCGATTGACTATAACATTCCTTGTGTTAGTTCATCCGGAACTTTTGCTTGCCCTCAAGGAGATGTTACTACTACGAGAAGAGGCTGGTCGTGCCAACGTAAGGCTTGCTCTAATAACCAAGGTGTTGCCTACTGGAGTTCAGATCTGTTTGGTTTCTATACGACCCCAACAAATGTAACTCTGGAAATGACAGGATACTTTTTACCACCACAGACTGGTACCTACACATTTAGCTTTGCAACGGTGGATGATTCAGCAGTTTTATCAGTCGGAGGTGATGTCGCATTTGAATGTTGTGCACAAGAACAACCTCCCATCACTTCAACTAACTTTACAATCAATGGTATCAAACCATGGSRKGGRAGYYTGCCTCCTAACATCGAAGGGTCAGTCTACATGTATGCTRATTACTACTATCCTATGAAAGTTGTTTACTCAAATGCTGTTTCTTGGGGTACACTYCCAATTAGTGTRRMATTRCCAGATGGCACTACTGTTAGTGAYGAYTTCGASGGGTAYGTCTATWCYTTTGAWRAYRACYTRKMYCAGSCYAACTGTACCGTTCCAGACCCCCCAAACTATACCACTACAGGAATAATCACCACCACAACAGAACCGTGGACCGGCGCGTATACAACGACAGACACTCAGACCTCTACTGTTACAGGTC
>NC_030977.1:0-1907 GCF_001298625.1 Saccharomyces eubayanus
ATATTATACTAAATACCCTCACTTTTATATTATAATACACGCACATACTCACACGGACGCTAAATATAATACTCACAACATACAAAACCACAATATTTCTCTAACTCCTCTCTTCCATATTCTATATTTTTATATTTTCTCACAATTTCTATCCTTTTACCTAATATCCATACCCAACTATAAATCATTAATTCTTACCAGCACTTCAATTATCGTTTATACTTATCTCATCCACCTCCAATACCACCTGACCATCTATCATCGCAGTTAACCCCATCACTCACTATACCACCACATTATCACCATATACGGCACGAACCTCAGCATTTGACACCCTGGACATTTTCACATTCCAACCACCGTCCCGGCCACCAAACTCTGCCCCCCACTAAATACGACTTTCTACATCCTATATTCGCTTTAAACATCTCAATATTTTCACAATTGCACTTATAGCATCAAATATAAATTATCTTCACCACCTCTCCTCCATCACTACAATATACCCTCACATATCAACACATTTCGCAACACTTCCATACAAACTCACATAATATAGACTATATCCTCATTACTGCTTCTTATTATGATACTATAACCACCATTCATCTTTATCTATATAATACCATATACCCTCACTATCTCTATACAATCATATACCATCACTTTCCCCCTGATATTCCCTAATATCACACACCATACTATATATCCAGACACCTACTACCATCGCTCTATCATACCATGATTCATCACCCTAACCACTCTCAATAGAATAATGTATCCACATACTCATACGGACGCTAAATATACTTTCATAACACACCATACTATATATTCAGATACCTATTATCATCACCCTAATTACTCTCGATATCACATCGCTGCCATGATATTATAACCACACATCTATATATATACCATATACATAATATCATCACTCTCGATATCACATACCATAATATCATAATACCACCTCTCTCTATATATCATATACCATTAAGATCCATACGTCCATATGTCACGTACCATATACCCTCACTATTCTTAATACTATACCACCGCATAGCATACTATATATCCAGATATCTATTATCATTACTATATATATACCATAACTCATCACCCTAATCACTCTCACTTCCTCTGCCCATAATATCCTCATACCATATTACCATCACTCCCCATATACTCTATACTACCMCAACTATCATAGAAKAATACACGCACATACTCACACGGACGTTAAATATAATACACACTAATCATCGCAACACTCTAACATTCGTCACTGCCATATCATAATATAAACACCAAAAGACTTGTACAAATGCTATATTATATACCCACTACTGACCAATCCCATATTATATCATAATATATTAAATCGCACGCTCACACCGACGCTTACATATACTATGACCGTGATATTCATCTGTCCACCCATCTTACTTTATCACTGGATTCTTCTGYGARCCKTAATATCACATCACATCATTACTACTATATATATAACATAACATATCTACGCATTAAATAATGCCAAACACTTTCCATATCATTCTACCATTCAAACATATATTTCATTTTAAAAGCAACACACATTCCTACGGACGCTAGAAAATTACATCTCATATTTTACTTTTTCYTCTTATTGTTCCCGCTCACTTAGCTAGCTGCCCAACTAACGCTCGTCCTCGGGGAGCACGTTCCGACATAATAATGTGACAGTCATGTGACGATGTTCAGCCAGCGCACGCGCGGCCGGGTAGCTAGGGCCGCTTCTTTTGAAAAACAATAGGCCAGGCCGGGCAACCAGGGCCAGATTTGAAAAAAATTCAACTTAAATCCCGAAAGCGTGCCTTCAAAAAAATGAGTTTCCTGCGCGTTTTCTTAGAAATTGGGGCCGC
>NC_030977.1:7582-14704 GCF_001298625.1 Saccharomyces eubayanus
CGCTTCTTTTTGTCCATAGGCCGCTTCTTTTGCTTTATGAGCCAAGTCCGCCTTTCGGCGGACTGTCTCATAAAGATGTTCACTTATACTCCAAAACCAAAACGACCGCCTCGCCGACATCACACCCATCTTCTGCCTCACTCATCTTACCTTCTCTCATTGTTACCGCGTTACCTAGCCGCCCAGCTGACGTACCCTGCATGTGCGGCTGAACACTTTTCTCGGGCAGTGCGTGCCGACACGATCATGTGACAGTTATGCTACTATATTTAGCAGCGCTCACACGGCCGGGTACCCAGGGCCGCATTTTCGAAAAAATGGGCCACTTAATACCAGATGTTATATATAATGATACTTCTGATAATTCAGTATCGTTATTCCATCACATGCATATAGAAGAGAAAAATAGAAATATATATCAAGCTCCTATCATTCTGCTTTTTTGCTTCTGTGTTCATTATGATCAATGCGCAGTCTGATTTTTCTCAAGGCTTAATAACATAAAGAACACCATAACCAACGATTGCAGTTTTGATTACGCTGATTTCGAAGCAGACGTGGGTGGAAATACTACATACATCACACGTGTAACTTCAGGCCACATTATATCTTATGGTAGGGACATCGGTTTTAGTATTTACCATCCAGACGTTGCTGGGGTAGTGTCCGTGGAAGACGTGATACAAGCATATAGGGATACCTACAACAGCAACTTCTGTGCGTACACTAGTCGTATAAGTAATAACTACTTGGTACAGTTTTCGCAGTGGCAGTCGAACATCTTTAAGAGATTGGACCTTGTCCCAGATGACATGATTCCGTACGACCACGTTGCTATAAACAGCACTGACACTTTGGATAAGAGAGGTCAGAACTGATGCCACAGTAATGAACAAGCCGACTGGGGGAAAGGGCTTGCATCTAGTAAAAAAAAATCTATCACCAAGCCAACTTCGTTTCATTTTGTGAGCTTTACTGCCTTCACAGATCGGCTAAGATCTAAAACTGCGTTTCGTGTTGTGTTAAAAGCTGACATAATTTTGCTTAAACAAATACTGAGGAACCCGGTGCCTTTTTATAGGGCCGCTCTGAATGAACTTAGGGTTAAGACGTACTATGGAATACTACCGTAAAGTCTATGAAAGATACGGAGTCATTCAAAACTATAGAATCACTCTCTCGGACCCCTTAAGTGGTTTAACCATCATACTACGAACCATCCTTCAAGAACTGTTCCCGACGATCTTCCTGCCTCTATGAACCCCAAGAACCGCCAAATGGTTTTACAAGACACCCATTCCTATTCTAACTCGCCTTACCACATTAAATAGTTCGGAATTTGAAAATGTTTCATTTTAAGACGAGACCGAACAAATATATCTCTTGTGCCTACAGCTGAGGCGCGTACTTGAACAGTTCGAAAAGCTATAGACTCTGATCAATGGTCACCCTCTGGCCAGGATGCAGATAGCCTTCCATTCTCCGTCCTTGAAGGTCTCACAGTACTGAGCACTCCATGGTACTACACCATTCTCAAAACCAGGTTTCTCGTCAGGTTCTTGTACTAAGCAATGAATTGCCATCATCTCCACCAGAGAGTTCACCTAAGCAGCATATTGCCTTAACTACAGTTTTAGCAGGATCTACTACTCTTTCTGCTCAGTCAAAACCCCCTGCTGATGTTCGACAAGCCCTACAAGAGACGGATTCTGCTATTTGGCGTGCTACATGTGAAAAAAGATCTTTCAGCATTTATTAGCCGTAATGTCTTTGGCCTCGTTCCACTCCCTTCTGAAACTCGAGCCTTGGGTACTCGATGGATTT
Source organism: Saccharomyces eubayanus (assembly GCF_001298625.1). Classification (NCBI taxonomy): domain Eukaryota; kingdom Fungi; phylum Ascomycota; class Saccharomycetes; order Saccharomycetales; family Saccharomycetaceae; genus Saccharomyces; species Saccharomyces eubayanus. The sequence goes on from NC_030977.1 coordinate 9,407, forward strand.
TCGCTATCAGGTGAAACTCCGTAGCCGAAGCCCGTCTGGCGGCGCAAGATCATCGTCAAATTGCCAGCATTGGCGACAACACCCGCGCTCTAAAGGTTAAGAAAAAAGTCACTTGTTTAATACTTATGTAATATAAAGATAAGTAAGTCGTTGCAATCGTAAATCACTCAGAGATGTAAATTCTACCCTCCCATGGCTTCAAAGTCCTGGAAGAGGCATCTACCTCCTTCTTTGGGAAGTTTCCAAACTCCAACTTAAACGAGGAGCTATCATTTGGAATCGTAAAGTCCACGTTTTCGGAGCTAAAGTTCAGGGCCGCAAGCAAAGTCTTATTCTCGTACTTCTTGGTGAAACTGAACAGTTTCTTGTTGTCCAAGTCGATGAACTCGAAATCATAGCCATAAACGGTGATATCCTTGTGTGCCTTTCTAAATCTCAAAGCTTCCTTCCAGAAAGCTAACACAGAGTTTGGATCCTTTTGCTCGTCTTCGACGTTGATTCCCTCCCTGAAAGATTCGTTCAAGTAGAACCATGGCTTGCCAGTAGGCCCGGAGAAGCCAGCATTTGGCTCTTCATGAGTCCAAGGCATAGGGGTTCTGGCATGGTCTCTGGAGATGAGGGCAATGGCTTCCAAAAACTTCTTCATCTCTTCTGAATTTTCCCCATGTTCCTTCCTGATAACTTGGTAGTTGGTTCTAATATCCACATCTTCGTAATTTTCAATAGGCCAGTTTTTAAAATTGATTTGGCCCAGCTCCTGTCCCTGGTAGACATATAGGGTCCCAGTCAAAGCAGTCAACAGAACGGACAGTAGTTTACCAGAGATTACACGGGTTTTTGGAGAGTCGTCCCCAAATCTTGTAATAGAGCGAGGCTGGTCATGGTTTTCTAGATAAATAGTCGACCAACAGTCTGTGCCATTGATATATCTAAATAGCTCTGCAAGTGCTATTTTCCAGTCTTTCAAGTCTGCGGGAACCAAATTGTAACGGAACAATGGCGATGTTCCAACATCGGTGTGTGAGAAGTTAAACAACTCGCCTATCTCGTGTCTAGAGGCGCTTGTGTATAGCTTCTTGGTTTCATCGGAAGCATATTGCATTTCACCAACTGTCATAATTTCTCTACCATCAGTGACTCTCTCTCTGATAAACTTGTTCATTTCTTGGTGGAATTCGTGGATACGTGGTCCATTCATTGTGAAAGCATCACTGGCCTGCCATTTTGTGTTCTCGTCAATGACAGGAGCGTCTGGTAAACCAACAACTTTGGAGTACAAACTCCCCACATCGATTCTGAAACCGTCAACGCCGTGGTCTAACCAGTATCCAACAGCGCTTTCGTAGATTGCCTTTCTGCAGTCTTCGTTCTCCCAGTTGAGATCAGGCTGGGTGGAGCAAAACAAACGCAAGTAAAACTCGTTTGTTGTTTCGTCGAAAGTCCATGCGGAACCCCCGAAGTATGATCTCCAGTTGTTTGGTGGGATTGGAGCACCATCGACGTCGTAACCCTTAGGTGCTTTCCAGAAGAACCAGTGACGTTTTGGATTGGTCTTGGAGGACCTACTCTCCTTAAACCACTCGTGTTCACTGGAACAATGGTTGATGACCAAATCGGTGATAAACTTCATACCTAACTTATGGGTCTTCTCAATCAAGGCGAAGCAGTCCTCGTTGGTCCCGTAGGTTGGCCAGACCTTCTCGTAGTTGGCAATATCGTAACCCATGTCGTCTTGTGGCGAGTCGTAGAATGGCGAAATCCAGATAGCATCGGCACCGAGATCTTTGATGTACTCCAACTTGGAGGCAATACCTTTCATATCACCCCAGCCATCGTTGTTCGAGTCTTTGAAACTTGCGGGGTAGATTTGATAGACGGTGGCTTCTTTCCACCATTTGGGTTCTGTTTCTGGATGAGCAGATGAAATAGTCATTCTATGTCTTCTAGTTATGTGCGGCGCGATCACTTTTTCTTACGTATGAGAATTCGGGTAGTAATTGTATACATGAATTTTCGAACGGTCAAAAAGAAAAAAAAGTGGTGTTCTTTTGTCCAACTTTTATACCTTGATCAAGCAGCTTAAGGAGAAAATATGTCGCAACAGGAAGATCGATTGAAAGAGATGGCATCGTTATAATGTTGCGACCTGTCCCATGTTAAAATTCGTAGTAGTGCCTATCCTGGGTGCTGAAAAGGAATACTTTTGGTCATCTGGTGCGAATTGCCTTTTCAGCAGCTCATGTCTTGCCATCCGCTCCTGTATCAGTTAATGTCTGTCACTATCCGCAATTGGCGGTAGCTCAGAAATTGTCGGAGAAACTCTGTAAAGACTAACCCCACAATCGTGCAGCCGGGAAAGCGGAGCGCGCACTTGGCGGGGTCCAACGAGAAATCCAAGGGGAAAAAACGTATATTTGACAGTAATTACACCGAGAGTTTGACCGAGACGCAAAAAGACTTTCTCTTCGCTCAGCCGGACGACTGTAATTGACATAAGCGTTTCTGGGCCTTAAGGTTCCTGGGCAGTGAAGCCAATTAATTACTTAGGGGGGGGTAGAAATTGGTCATTAGGTTGCGTTACCTTTTTTGACTTTTACTGGGACCTTCGTATAGTCATTATAGAACCCGTTCAGGGCGCTGTGTTTTTTGTGGGGGAAACAGCTTTTACAGACGTCTGCTTTGTTTTCTTAAGGGTTTTCTCCATGAACCTCCGTTTTCGTTGTAGAATGATGCGTACGTCTTGGTTTTTATTATTCCTTTGGGTGTATATTTAGAGCGTATCATGCTTAGTATCTAACATATAAAGAGGCGCTATATGCTTCATGTTTATTTGGAAAGTTTCGGTATACTTAGCAGACAGAGCAATTAAAATATTACGAGACCATTAGTTAACAATGAAGGGTCTATCTTCAATATTGAATAGAAAGAGAAACGAAAGCGATTCGATTTCCAGTAAAATCGAGCATAACTTGGGTGCTGCTGAATGCAACTCTATAGAGTTGGATGAACAAGCTAAAAAGATTGATTTTGACCTTGTCCATATCGAGTGCGTCCCAGCTACAACAATTCCAAACGACAATAAAGATGGAGAAACTCCTGATATCCTTGACACTGCGGAAGATGCTAGGGAAGCCGACGAAAGTGAAAGGACAATGCCGCTTATGAAAGCTTTGAAAACGTATCCCAAAGCAGCGGCTTGGTCATTATTAGTTTCCACAACACTGATCCAGGAAGGATATGATACTGCCATTCTCGGGGCCTTTTACGCCCTTCCCGTTTTCCAGAAGAAGTATGGCTCTTTAAATACTAGTACGGGAGAATATGAAATTTCAGTATCGTGGCAGATTGGGCTATGTTTGTGCTACATAGTTGGAGAGATCGTGGGCTTACAGTTGACAGGCCCCTCTGTGGATTTGATTGGTAATCGTTATACATTGATTATGGCGTTAATGTTCCTAACTGCCTTCATTTTCATTCTGTATTTCTGTGAAAGTTTAGGGATGATTGCGGTGGGACAGGCATTGTGTGGTATGCCATGGGGTTGTTTCCAATGTTTGACTGTCTCTTATGCTTCAGAAATATGTCCTATGGCGCTAAGATACTATCTGACGACATATTCGAATCTCTGTTGGTTGTTTGGTCAGCTGTTCGCTGCAGGTATCATGAAAAATTCCCAAAACAAATATGCAAACTCAGATTTGGGATACAAGTTGCCATTTGCTTTACAGTGGATTTGGCCTGCTCCTTTAGCAATAGGAATATTCCTTGCACCTGAATCCCCATGGTGGCTAATCAAAAAAGGGAAGATCGAGGAAGCAAAGAAATCGCTTGAGAGAACACTAAGCGGTAAGGGAGCTCAGAAAGAATTACTGGTGACTATGGAGCTTGATAGAATCAAAGTGACTATAGAAAAGGAGAAAAAGCTTGCAAGTGAAGAAGGTTCCTATTGGGATTGTGTGAAGGACAAGGTAAATCGGAGAAGAACGAGAATATCCTGTATATGTTGGATCGGTCAAACTATATCTGGTGCGCAACTAATCGGTTATTCGACTTACTTTTACGAGAAAGCCGGTGTTAGTACTGAGACAGCATTCACTTTTAGTATCATTCAATACTGTCTTGGTATTACTGCAACATTTTTATCCTGGTGGGCCTCGAAATATTTTGGTAGATATGACCTTTATGCTTTTGGACTAGCGTTTCAGAGCATTGTATTTTTCATTATAGGCGGGATGGGATGTTCAAACACCCACGCTGCCAAGATGGGAAGCGGCTCTCTTCTAATGGTCGTCGCGTTCTTTTACAACCTAGGAATTGCCCCTGTCGTTTTTTGCTTAGTCTCTGAAATACCATCTTCAAGGCTAAGGACTAAATCAATCATTTTAGCTCGTAATGCTTATAATGCGTTAAGTATGGTAGTCACTGTTTTGATACTGTATCAACTGAACTCTGAGAAATGGAACTGGGGTGCAAAGTCGGGCTTTTTCTGGGGAGCATTTAGCCTAGGTACTCTATGTTGGGCCATCATTGATTTACCCGAAACTGCCGGTAGAACTTTTATTGAAGTAGATGAACTGTTTAGACTTGGTGTCCCAGCAAGGAAGTTCAAGTCAACAAAAGTGGACCCATTTGCCATCAAAGCAAACACTGGAAATGTCACCCATAAGGATCCTAAGGAAGATGTGGAAGGTTCCACCGAGGAGGGAGAATTAACTACCCCATCTCTTACGATTTGATGAGTCTTAGTGCAGTAGATAATATGGCATCACTCTCTGTGTATATATTAAGTACCTAACACATTAACTTTATTATCTATTTACTTGATTAGGGTACTTCGTTAGTTGTAGCTCTGCCATCGCTAGAATTGAGTGTCACCAGACGTCGAAATGCTGTCGCGTGGAAATTGTACGTTTTAAACATACGCCGTTACCCATCCTTGGCCAAAACTGAAAGAAAAAAAGCACGTGCTCCTAAAGGTGAGGTGTGACTTTACAACACAATTAACGGAAACTATTAATATCCTGAAACGAAAGGAAGTATGTGTCTGTAAGACAACTAAAGGCTACATCCTTGTCCTTTAATGCAAACAGATCACTTGTATCTGTTGAAATTCTTTAGAACAAACTCCTTTATAAACCAATCGTGAAAACGTATATCGGTTTCTGCTAATTCTGGGTGAAATGATGTGACAAGGATGTTGTCATTTTGCTTCGCAGCGACTATTAATTCTTGACCGCTGTTGTCTTTTTCTTCTAGCTTACAGAGGACTTGGACCTCCTTAGGATCCAATATCTTTTC
>NC_030977.1:18568-141543 GCF_001298625.1 Saccharomyces eubayanus
ATGTTTTCGAGCGCCCCAACAAGCAACGCCTCTATTATAACGTAGTCTCGAGCAGTACTAGTAATATTGTAAAACTCACAGTTCCTAATTAACCTCCTTGCCTCATATCAGAAGAACTGTTCGGTATGAACAATACTGAAAGATCTTTGTATGGCATCCCAATATCTCAGCCGATTATCTTGAGGCACAAAATTAGAGGGATCTCTTGACGAAGTTTCGGCCATTTTTTATTCCTTTCTGAAGTTTTTTCCTGATCCAAAACCTTATCTATTCCTTGGGGGTCAATTCCACGTAGTTAGAACTTGAAAACGTATTGAAATCTATAATTAGTGGTGGCTTTGATGTTCCCAGCAACTTGACTGTCTGGTGCACTGCTTCTATGTTCGCGTACTGCAAAAAATGTATTGTTTGTGATATGTATTATCTTATATGTTCTTATAAGAGATCTTTATCAGTAGTGGTTGCTTCAAAACCCTTTACTACGCTAAAAATGTGGCGATAGCCGCATTACATCAATTTTGTATATATATATATAACGCTGATCATTTGCAAGATTTGTATTTTACTGTTACCAACCGCAGCATTATACCCCAAATATAATATTTTATATGAACGGTAAGTCTATATTTTTACATGCCAATCTGTAACGTATTATTTAGAAGACAGCGATATTTCTTTAAGGTGACAAGCGTTATGGACCGCAGTGTGAAGGGCTTCTGTTGCTGAGTCTGCCTTTTCCTGTAAGTAAAATATTCTTCTTTAAATCCTTTCTTAAAAGCCGGGTAGGACATCCATATCCGCTAGTAGTTTTTTTTCAGAGCTTTTTTAATCCCAGATCACCAAGGTTGTTAAAGCAGTTGCTATAGCAACGTCAAAAACCCTTTTTTTTCTTGGCAAAATTTCTAAAAATTATCAATTATAAAAAGCCGCTTTATATATAGTTGGTTCTTTATATTGGGGTAGCACTGTGAGTTGAGAATAACGAATGATGACGTCCGGGATGCTTGAAAATGTTGGAACAAGATTCAACTATTGTCCATCTATTACTAATATATACGGTGTTAAAAGATGACATAAATTACAAGACCAGTAAGTTAAGATTCAAAGTGTCGTCGAAATTAATGGAAGCTGAAGCGCAAGGATTGATATTGTAATAGGATCAATGAATGACAACATATAAAAAGAGGAACAGAATCATTTATAATATTATGCAAAATTATTGATTTCTTTCTGTGGATTCCTAAATCCATGAGGAGAATCTCTAGTATAATCTATATACGTAATATTATAACATTAAGAAATAATGGAATCCMAAAGATCATCATACAATTTAAATGGTTATTAGTAAGATCGGGCCGAATATTTTTCGGGAGCGTGTGTGGGCCTGTATCAATAGTCACTATCTTGCAATCATGTTTCTCACAGTCAACGAGTGGTGTATATATACATAATATTTTAAAACAAAATTTCTAAAACTTTATGGAGGGTTGGCCGAGTGGTCTAAGGCGGCAGACTTAAGATCTGTTGGACGGTTGTCCGCGCGAGTTCGAACCTCGCATCCTTCAGTACTTTTTATTAGAGCGGAAATAAGAGTTAAGAGATCAGAACAAGTGAGCTCAAATGAAGAGATGCAACTGTTAACACAGTGGAAGTAACAAAAGCATATTCAAACTTTGTTAATAGGGCGGATATTTAAGGGAGTTCAATTTTATACATTTTATAGAAGTTAAAAATATCATTATTAACAGAATATTCAGCAAGTGATCATACCAATAAATAAACGAAATGCTAACTCTTCTTAATACATTTTTTTAATTAGTACACCTAAATGAAATAGGGTCGAAAACTCATTTTATGTATACTTGTATATACAGGAATTATAAATAAACGCGTAACCGCATATCGTACATGAAGAGTTGTATGTTCAGGTGTTGTCTTTACAGAACTGTGCAAACTGTTCCAAGTAATTTTTGTTTTGCTCGCAATTTTGTCTTAAAATCCTATCTGTTGTAGAAGTTAAGATTTGTTCTATTTTTTCGTTATTCGCCACCCATTCCTTTACTCTTGTCCAATCCCTATATCGAGCCTCTTGATCCTCTAGTTTTTCCCTCGCTGCGTAAGGGTCAATTCTAGCATCAGTAATGGTTCCTGTGGCACTCGATCCAGTGTTGCTGAATTTTCGGTCTGTCTCAGCTTTCATTTGCGTTGCTTCTTGATCACAGAATGAAATTATACTGCTCCGTATTTGCCAATTTGGATATAGTTCCTGCTTTAAAAATGCGTCACACTTTTTTTCGCTGATAGAGGAAGGTTTTCTGTAATTGTTCAATTTCTGTCTTATTACATCATCACTACCATGCCTTAAAATCCTTAGAAATGAGTTTATTAAACTTGGATCAACGCATCGTTCTCGTGTGAGAGTGATTGTAGTAGGTGTCGGTTCATCGTTCAGAAAGGTAAGGTTGGAATCGAGTAAGCTCTGAGGTGCAGTAAACGTACGTTCGTTTTCCGCCATATCTGCTTTTGTATTTTTTAGGAATGAAAGCAGAATTATCAAAACTTATAGTTTTTCACTTATAAATGAGTCTACAGAATATCCTTTTAATGCGGGCAAATTTTGCAGCCATTATGTGAAAAGTGAAATATCGAAGTGAGTTCTGCTAAGATGAACACAAAGAAAACAATTCTAGGAAAAAGGCCTGCTGTTTCGAACACAAACGATTAAAACTTCTGATCACAGAGGCTAGGACTCATACGGCAATTAATCGGACAAGAAAAAATGTAAATGTAAATTTAGTAAGACAAAAAGTATATACGAACTAAAAACCCACGGCATTCTTCATGAGGTCTCTTCCCGTTTCTTCCATAGCGTCATTCATAGTTTGGCCCATCGTGGTTGCGTAATCATTGATGGTGGTTTCCACTGTGTCTAGACGTGTTTCAACTGCTCTAGTTACACTCTTAAGAACACCATATCCACCGCTTTTGGCCTTATTTCTCACAGGTTTGGCGTACATGTGTTCACCGTTCCCAACAAACGATTTTTCGGTTTTGCTATTTCTGCCGTCAGATATGGTTCCTTGAGCAATAGCACTCTCCTCATATTTTGATTCGGGCCTTTCGATACCGCCAAGTAGTTCATCAAGTTGATATGGAGTGCAATAAACAGTTCCTCTTGCCCATTGTAAAGAGTTAACTTGGGGTCTGTAACTAATTTTCAGATCAGGGTTGTATAAAGTATCAATAGGGGTAGATTGTGAAGTATCAATATTGGAGTTTGTTCCGGTGGCGCTTTCGTCAATTACTGAAATTAAAGATGCTTGGAATTTACCGTTGCGAATCACTATATCACCATTTTGCAGTACAGAAGAATTTTCAATATATTGGGCAGTTACGGGGATTGGGCAGTGTGCGTTTTTGACTTCCTTAAGCTCAGGTACCGTCAAAATTTTTATATCTCCGTTAACTAGTAAGGCAATCATAATAGTTGCGAGCTTGCTCTCTCCCTTACTATTTAAAATCGGAATAAACGACAATCCACTGGCCGCAATGGGACATTTGAACAGTACATGAGTATCTTTAGATTTACCTGGTGATATCAGGCGAATATCAGCTGCACCACTGGATGTGGCAAAACCAGGTATTGGGACCCCCTTACTTAAATCTTGCATCTTCTTAATGGTAGCACAACAACTGTATCCAGTTTCTTTCGCAAAAGAGTCGATCTTCGCAATTCTGCCTTGATTATTGGTTTTCATTGCATCAATATATTGAACCTCGAATCTACCACCAGCTGCAGGTAGTATCTTGAAAGTCAAAATTTCTCCGATATTGGTCCCGCAAAGCATCAAGATACTAGAGTAGCCATCGTTTCCATATTCCATGACACAGAAGTGAACCGCAGAAACGTAGGAGCTACCAGCTTTAGATATTAACCTAATGTTCTCATTAAATATAATAGCAGGGCCTCTTCTGTCCAGTAATATAAAAGTCCCCTCATTATAACCGATAGCAACGAATCCAATGTTACTATTCATGACCGTTGACACTACGCCTTTTTTAGCATGAATCACTGTACTCGGCATAAACCCTTGTTTAACGTTTGAGGGACCTCTATCTCTGACATCGACAAGAATAGTGTTCGAATCATCTAGTGAAAATCTGCTGAATTTCAATTCCAAGGCGTCACTCCTGTGTGAATGTCCGTAAAATCTATTTGTTTCGAATTTGAAAAGAATTACATCACCAACTTCGGATGCTACCGCTAGTTCCAAAGTTTCTGGTGCGAATGAAATATTCTCTATAGCCAGAGTGGCACCTCTATTGAGCACTTTAGCAGTATTCACTTCAAACACGGCATTGTCAGTTACTTCACTATGTGAAGCGTCCCATATTCTAACTGACCCATTAACATGGCCAGTCAGTAAAGCAGATCTGGTTTCATGGTTTCTAATATGTCTCATCGCAGGAATCCCGCCTTTAAGAAACGAATCACTTTGTGCGCTTGTCATCATTCCTAGCCACAATTTTTTTGGGACTGACTCAGCTACAGAGGTGGTAACTGTTGGTCTGACCCAAGCTAAACTTCGGGGAAATATCGAGGCCCTAGAACTGAAAGATCCTGTTGGATATATTAATGTTTCAAGTTCACCGTCTTCCAAAAGCAATAGAATAAGATTTGTATCATGGCCGCCACCAAAATATGGCGAACCCTTAGGCAAAGGCAGGAAGTTTATAAGGGGCGCCTTGCCGACAAATGAGAATAGCTTTTGCTGTACCGGTTTAGCATAGTACTTGCTCATTGCATCGAACGATGTAATAGAATACATAGGTGTGCCGCCCAAGTCGATCATTATTAGCCCCTGTGGGGAGCCGAGATTGTTTGTAGCCTTTGTTGCAATCAGTAATGATGTATATTCAGGATTACGCTGGCAAAGCCATGCAACTTTGAGAATGGCTGGACTTTCTCTCAAGGAGTCATCTTTTGAAGTGGAATTTGGGAAATTCACGTGTGTTTCGAATATACTTCTCGCTTGAACCAATTTACCACTGCTGACATCCCAAAACACTAAAGAATTATCCTCATGGACGGTTAAAATATGTAACGAATTTGGGTGGTAAAGTGATTGAATGACCTTCGGCGTCCTTCTCTTTTCTATATTTGTAGATAGGTCACCGCCTGGTGCGTATGGTTCTAGTTGATAGTAGAAATGTTGTTTAATAGTAGCATCTACAAATGAATATATGACGGTGACATGCTCATATGATATCAACACTGTTCCTATATCTCTGGGATTCCACTGAATAGACACAATGGGTGATAGTCTCTCTTTTGGTAAAAACATACTTTTTTGGAAGTTCTCAATTCTCAGTTTAGACATTTGGTTTCTATCCACATCATATATCATTACTGACCCAGTTTCAAGACCGATCAGCAGCCAGTCTAGCGATGGATCCGTTTCGATACAGGTGATTTTGTTTGGGCAAAAAACAGTGGTCAAAACTTGTTTGGAATATACTGAAAGAATCAATACGTTGTTTTTATCATCTACAGCTATCAAATATATTCCCTTAACAAACCTCATGTCCTTAATTTGAGCCCTATTTTTTAGCGTGAATACCACTTCGATTTGTTTTTGGCCATAGATGTGTATTTCGCCTGCGGTAGTAGCAACAGCCAGAAGACTTTGGGTATAGTCAAACGTAGTAATAATTATCCGTCCATTAATACCATACGTAGTTATCCTTTTAGCATCAAAAACTTTAGAGTCGATACCATTTGAGACATCATGAACTCTTGCGGATTTGATTGCATTTGACACATGTTTTAAACGTCTGCTTTTTCTAAACATCTATTAAACTCTTATTATTATCCGATTAATGCCTCTGTTGCTCTCCATATGTAAGGTGTCTTGCAGTGAGAGTATGTTATGATGAATACTCGACTATTTTCGCTCTTTCTGAAATATTCTCTAATAATATAAACAGAAAGTGGTCATTGTTGAATGTACGGCGTCGCATCGCATCGTCTAAACGAGGTATTTCGTAAGCATCTGAAAAAAATGGTACGAACAAAAAGAAACATCGAGTTTAAAGTCAATAGTTCTATTATGTATATAACAGAATTTCATCAACATCCTCTCTTCATGATGAAGTAGAATAGTTCAACTCTTCTACTCGGATACCCTATGTAAAGATCTAAATAAATTATACCCTTCGTAGTCCCCTCATAAATCCAAATCATCTGGCATAAAGGAAAATCCTCTAAACTCCTCTTGCTGGCCAGTGGTTAAAACAGATGGCAAGGGTGTAAGTGTTGGCGGTGCCGAGGTGAACTCTTGTTCAAAATATGATGTGTCTTCGGGCGATTTGATTTCCGGGATGTATGGTGGCTTGACACGAAGATTTAAGATGTCTTCAAAATTGATGTTGCGGAAGAATGGTTCTTCCATAACTTCAGCGGCATCTCTTGGCCCAGCCCCTAGTCTTTTTTCAGGATCCTTAGTTAAGAGGCCCTGAAATATTTGTACTATCTCACCTGCCATATCTATTGGATATAGTGGTTCATCGGTTAGGATGGCATTGAAAACCTCATCCTCATCATCGCCTGAAAATGGTGATTGGCACAATAGCATTTGATATAGTAATACTCCAAATGCCCACCAATCTACAGCTTTGGTATATTCCTGCTCCTTTAAGATTTCAGGTGCCATAAATTCCGGTGTACCACAAAATGTGGAAGTCTTATTACCATACCACATTTCATCTTTACATAGCCCATAATCGGCAATCTTTATATGACCTTCTGGAGTCAACAAAATATTCTCCAATTTCAAATCACGATATATCACACCGTTGTCGTGGAAATATTTCAGAGCTAATAACACTTCGGCAGCGTAAAACTTGGCTCTTCTAACAGAAAGCCTTTGGTTTTGAACGTGCCACATCAAATCCCCACCCCCAATAAATTCCATGGCAAAATAAATACGGTTCTCGGTTTGAAAGGAACAGAATAGATTAGTCAAAAATGGATGCTTAGTCTTGGTAGCTAATAAGAACACCTTTTTTTCCGCTCTGGCACTTTCGATATCATGATTTTGAATAATGTTGTCCTTTTTCAAAACTTTTATGGCACATATTCTGTCAGTATTCTTTGATTTAGACAAGATAACCTTACCAAAATTACCTTTACCTAAAACTTTTAATAATACAAAATTATCCAATGACACCTTACGGCGCTTAGCGGCTTTCTTTTTCAGTTTGCCGCCAGAGCTGGCTTGTGATTTCTGAGGAGATTGGTGATCAGTAGTTCTGGAGGCATGGGTACTTGTAGGAGCTAAAGACACAGTTTCTTGTATTACTTCTTTAGAGACATGGTCTTGTTCGATTTGAAAAGTCTCGCTATTCATATCGCGGAACGGATTTGTGTGTGAAGAATCAATTGTCAAGTCCGCATCACGAAACTCGTTTCTATCCTCCCAATCAAGTTGCTGTTTAGTTTCTAGATCTATATGATCGACTTCCGTGTCCTCTGGTATGTCCCTGTTGTCTTTATTTATTTCGCGATCCATTTCGTCACGTTGGGCCTTCCACTGTTCGAGTTCATCCCTCATTGATTCATCTTTGGATTCCCACGTTTGGCTTTGTTCGATAGACAAGTCATTGAGTTCGGTAAAACGGTTGTTCAATGTTGGATCTAAAGTTTGTTCTTGTGGTAAAAGTTCAGCGGACTGTTGGGCACCCTCTGTAAAATTCAAATAAGCCTCGTTCTCATCAATGAATCTATTCAATTTATCATGTCCGCCTGTTTTTAATGGAATTCTTTCATCAATAATAGGTTCACGCTGCCTCGTCGGAGAGTCTCTTTCCGCTTTTTGGGGCGAAGGGGTTTTACTTTGCTTTCTTGGTTGGGGCGGTAAGGGAGCGTTTGTTCTATCTATAAATTTAGTTGGAGATCGATCACTTCCAATAGCAGTAGAAGGTGATGATCCGGTATGGGATGGAACTGTTTTCTTCTTTTTTTCTTGGCTACGCTTTGTGTTCTGAATTGTTTTCAAAATTTTATTGGCCATTTCCATGGACATACCACAGAAATCGGGAACTAGGTGAGCACATTGAGCGTGGCACATTATACCACACTCAGAACATTTGCGTACTTTATGTCTACCCCAGGGTAAAATATACCCACAGTGGCAGCACCACTTCGTACCACGATTTGAAGTTGGCACAAATCTATGTGGAATACGATGATTTAATTTTGCTTCATCTGGATCTGTATCAGTAGAAGTTTTAGCAATACACTTAGTGACAACATTGGTGTAACATTTTTTATGACATAAAAATTTACAGTCTTGGCATTGAAACCCAGTATACCGTAGAAAATCCCCGCAATATGCGCAGCACATAATGTTGTAAAAGGATTTTTGTACGAAATGATGGCCATGCTGCTCAAATATCTCCTCTTTCCTGTTGATGATAGCACCATGACGATGTAGGCCACCCACTAAGTGCTTTTTTTCAATTTGAGAAGACTTGTGGAACCCTAACGTTAATAATATTTGGCCAGATGGCTCTAAAACAAACCACGAGTTCGTACTAATTTGGCCAGTTAGTGCATTGTCTTCCTGTACATTTTTGGTCAAGGATGACTGAATGGCCGAGTTGGAGTTAGTGGACGTTAAAGTACTCCCCTCCTCATTAGTTAAAGATGAACTGCTGTTAATATTTGATGCGTTAACCCAGCCCTGTTGCCCATTTGTTTGTCCAGCCTTTTTCTTACGAATTTCTTCAGCGATATCTGAAAGCAGTAACCACATCACTGCGACTGGAATCAACGAATCGTTCACCTTATCATAAACGGTAATTTCAATTTCATTCCCCTTTTCAACTGAAATTTGGAAGTCTTCACTCCATCTGTCATTTCTGGAAGGCTTTGTCCTAGCCTTGATTGTATCGTCGATCTTTACAGTAACATAACTTTCCGGTTTTCTGGCAAACATAGGCGACTGTATATGATCAACGTCTCTAATTGCAGTTATCCCGATAGTCAGGACGCCTGTTAATTGTTTTCTTCTAAACTTTGGCTGCTGGTTATCGATCATGTCGTTGCCTTGATGTTTAAATTGGTCAACATCAACATTAATAGCTTRATATTTTTTTAAAGTTTTATTCAACATTTGGATTCTGTATTTAGACTCCATGGCACCCCCTTCTGCTGCAGAACTGCTACGCTGATCACCATCAATTTGGTACAGTTTTGTCAGCTTGGTGTTAGCCTCTTGGTATTGCTTTTCCACTTGCAGCTTGAATTCTAATTGTTGTAACATATACTGAATCTTTTGCGCTAACGAAGGACAATCATACTTCACTAAATCTAAACGAGAAAAGATATGTTCTTCCGGAGATATGGTAGCAAGGAATCCGTATTCTTTAGAATTTCTTTGATCATTATTTTCATCGGCATTTTGACCTTGATGTTCTTGGGTAGTCTTCATTCGTAATTTCTTCAAATTATCCTCCAAGTATTCAAGATTTTGACGTGCCTCTCTAATATTAGTGTTACACTTTTGAATGACCATAACATTGTCAGTTTTCTTCTTGAGGGCGGAAGCTCCCCGAATAATATTCTCTTCGACTGCTATCTTTCTCTGGATATTTTGCTCCAGTTGTGAAAAACTCATGGCAGTTATACTTTCTTTATGTGTAGTCCGTTTTTATATTACAGTACTCAAAAACCTCTATCTGGCTTCTTTTCTAGATTGTTTTTTTTAATGCTTGACTCCACCTACTGGAACTATCTTTTTATTATTCAATAAATAGGGATCGTCAGTAAATATCTCCTATGTAAGTGCAAACGAATAGTTCTGTGTGCGTCAGAAAGGCTCTTGTACCGGTTGCTACTCAATTCCAGTTCAGCAGAATTAAATGCTGATGCGGTCTTAGCTTTTCGAATTACGCCAAAATTTGCTGTTTCAGCCTCGATAAAGGTAGATCAAGTATATTATCCCATGCTTGTCAACTCTTTTCGTCGATTTTTTTCGCCTTTAATACTATGCGGGCTGGGTAATAAAAACACAACCATGTCTCACTAATAATATACTATCCTATTTATTAGGTTGCAAGATTATACATTGAAAGGGGTGGGGGGGAAGAGGGTCAAGAGAGCTTACTTATTGTATGGTGCTACTTGTTGCACTGACAAGTGCAACCTGGGGTGGGACAGACATTGTGTCTGTCAAACCATTCTTCAGCGTGACCCGCATGCATACCATGATTGCAACTTAAACAAAAACTAAACCATTCGTTCAGTTTCAATTTCCTGCTCACTAGTTCCCGGTTAGCATCATCTTGGAAGTCTTCCGGCCGTATTTTGTCCCGCTGTTGTGTCCCGTTGATGACGAAGGGTAGGTTTGACGTTCCCAAAGGCATGAGACAAATAGCACATCTTGGGAAGGGAGATCCACAGTGTGGACAAGAGTATTTATGTCTTGGTTTTTCATCGACCGTTGGCGTTTCGGAGTTACCAGTATTGAATTTTTTGTAATCACTATTAGTTCTTCTATAGGTTTCTCCATTTTTATAGTTCCCACCACCAGTCGATGTCGCACTGGAAGGCGGTGATGCACGAGGAGTGTTAATGTTTTGCTTACAGTTTTGGCACTGTATATATATTTGACGAGGCTTTATATCGGCAGTCAACACCCCAGTTTTTGTTCTCGATAGCTTTGATCTTAAAACATCAAACCTGGCGCGCATAGAGAAGAATTCCCATGATTTGAGCATATCTCTATAAGTTTGTATCCATTCATCCACCCGCTGATCACGGAAATACCGTGGAGAGCCAAAAATCGATATTAGTGCAGCGCTCTGGACGTCACTTGTTTTATTAACATAAGACTGAAGCAGATCGATACCGTTTGGAGTTATCCCTGTAAGAATTAAACCTTCTAATTCACCGTTTTCAATCACCGTGGATGACGTTCTTTCCAAGAAAGTTGTCAAATCTGCATCATTCAAAAATCTTAGAGCCACACCTAGTCGTTCCCTCAGAGATATAGCAGGTTCATAAAGAATATCCCACCAGTCGTTGTCTGCAATAAATGCAAAAATGACCCTCAAATAAGGATCGTCCAATTCAGAGGACATTTTTCTGCACTGCTGCCTCCATGCGTTATTGCCTGGTTGGTCCTTATATGCCAAATAGCCTGCAATAGCGGTGGCAATTAACCTCAATCTTTCCTTCTTTGCGGATCCTAATATCTCCACAGCCTTTGGAATATCTCCAAAAAATACCGCCCATGCGGCAGCCTTTTCATAATGGCCATTTTTCATTATTATGTTATATTTGTCTTCGTAATCGGACCTGGAAAGATCCCATCCTGAGATTATCAGACAAAGTCTCCTCTGTACATATTTCGGTGAATCGGCAACGTTGGCAATAGGAGTGTTGCGGTCTCTATTCTTCCTTCTTAACTTGATGATTTTTTCCATTTCTTTATTGAGCTGTTTGTCAGAGAGAATAGTCTCTTGCCTATATCTGTCTTGATTCGATATTCCGTTAATACCATTCCAAATACCAATTACCCCCTCATATCCTAAATCAAGATCACCAGAAACCATTGTACCATCATCTACAGAGGCTTTCGCGATTGCAATCCATCTCCATGTATTCCTTATATAGGCGTTATTTTGTAGATTTTTAGAAGAGTCGATCATTTCGACCGTATTCATTGGGTCTAAACCGTATCCCAATGACGCTCTTGTTCTCATTATTACACTTATGTCCTTTTCTAACAATTTTTCAGGCTTCCAGAATAGTTCAAACCCACGCTTACTACCAAGGACGTCATTTTCTTCTTCATTTTCTTCTTCGCTCAACTCAGAATATTCAATCTCGTTATTTTGTTCATCATGTTCAGATGGAAAATAATCGTCACTAACGTCTAAATCTTCAAAAGACAAATTTTTTAAGACGGTTTTCACATTTTCTAGATTGGATTTTTCGTGCTCATTGGTGACTCTAATTTCTTCTATTTCAGAGTTCTCGAAATTTGATAATAAGAGAGAGTTTCTATTATTTAGAATAGCCTTGGAGCTTATTTCTGCTATAGGCATTCTGTATATTGTGCCAGATTGTCTCATACAGATTAAACTTGTGCCACAATTACCTTTTGGAATAAAATCGAAAGTGGCGACCCTATCGTACATTGTGTTCGTATCGTGCACCGAGGAAACAAATATATTCTCAACATTTTCCTCCTGGCGACCATTAGCCTCAGTATCGTTATTTTCAAGGGCATAATAGCCTAACCTCCATCTCTTTATGGTATCACCTCTATGCAGAGTTGCAAATTCATTATTTCTAATGCATGACCACCTAAAGCAAGAATTCATGTATTTTCTTGAAGCTGCGCCAGATCCAACCAGTTTTTCAAATGTCAATAAAGGCGATGCAACATTCAAGTCACCGAGTGTAATCTGGTCAGACAACTTTCTTCTATCCCAAATAGCTAGGGTCCCATCATCTCCGTAAGTACTGAATTGCCAATCATTGAATGGGTTCAATTTGATATCATACGTCAATCGAGTGGGATGTTGATAAATCGGACTGGGAGATCGAACATCAATCTCCTTTAAAAACTTTGTACTTGAAGCCAATATGCTTGTATCATTGAGGAATTTTAGAGATACTATGCTTTCGTTTGTACAGTAACTAAACATTGGGTTGATCGTTTCTTGCGAGTCATCATGGTAATTCATGTCCCAAATCTGTAAAGATGAATCATGCTTATTTCGATCAAGCCCCATGGCTATAAGCCCGTTTGTATTTATACCCAGTGAATTTATACACCGTTGCTTTTTGGCTCGCACACGTATGTCATAGTTGGTTTCCGATTCCGTATATCCTATGGTGTCTTTTGCATTTGAAATGGAGCCAACGGAGTTTTCTGCCTGCATTGATTTGCTAACGCCTGCATTTGCTGTAAAACCATCATTATTGGCGTTTGAGCTCGTTAGCACTTGATTTGTCAAAGACGAGAAATTTGATCCGGAAATGTTAAAAATTCTCAAATATCCATTCTTTTCACCAACCCCAATCATACCGATTTCTGACTCTGAATAGTCCAAGCAAGTAATACTACCGAAATCTTTGACGGTGCGTAACTTCATAATAGACTCATCAGATTCATTTTCCGGATCGACTTTATAAAGGGACACTTCATCTCTTGTAGGGTTTACAGAAAGATAATCAATCAGATTATCGTACGACCAATGGGTCACCTTCTTGATGAGGCCCATGTTCTATGGTTCTGTACCTTCATGTCATAGGATTTGCGACTAAGTATGACTTGCGCCATAACTAAAGCCTTATACTATCTTGAAATTTACTATTGCCGTCATGTATGACATATAAAGTAATATATGCGGTTCAAGTTGTCACCTCCATATTATCGGCTATACTATATGATATATGTGTTACAAACCAACGATATTAAGCAGTTTCTAGTGGTGGTATACATTATATACTCTTTTGCCTACAAGCACAATTAAAGCGCATCACATCCAACCGTAAATAATATCAAGATAGACATATGTCCTCGTATACGCTCAAGCGAATTTCATTTCGAATCAAAATAAGTACTAAAGGATTATTAGAAGAGAAACAATAAACTGCTAAATGACAGCGCATACTAAATTCTGTTTTGTTATATATATATTTTTAATTGTTTAATTTTTATTACCTCCTCCAATAAACCTTACGGTGAGACTACTTCCAAAATATCTTTACAACTTCAAAACTTACGATTTATATGATTACATTACTTCCTTTACAACTACGAAAATGACTGAGGCTATATCGATCGAAACAAAAACAGCTATTAAAATCTGTGGTTGCGTTGCTCGCGTTGCGTTTGTATTACTTTTCTTGTTTTTGTTAAGACTTTTCATCACTGGTACGTCCATATGCTATCGTGACCCAAATTCTAGAAGGTAATCTGCAGGGTTAGAATTGTCATCTCCAAACATTAATTTTGCGTTATCCTCGGCCTCGATCAAATCCCCGGATAAAAATTCTTTTAAATCATCATGAATATTTGCGTGTGGCTGTGCTTCCATAGTATTATTGTGGTTTTTCGTTGAATCATATATTGATGGCCCCCAATTGTGAAATTCAGTCTTGATATCCCGTTCATTTGAAGATGAGTCCGGAACGGATCTGATATCTATAATTCTTTCCTCGTTTTTTTGGTTATTAATTGGTCTAGCGTTTGCATGATGGTCATTGGCAAAAGGAGATACAGTGGCGACTGAAATTTTTTTATGTTCTAATTCTTTTATCTTGTTTAGTAAAGCTTTCTTTTTCCTCGATTGTATTTCTAAGATTTCTGCCAAGTACTGTAAATATTCAACTGTTCTATCCAATATGATACCCTTATTCGGCTTAACTTGTTTACCTAAGTCATCATAATTCAATAGAGAGGGCGGAACCAACTGACCAAGCTCTTTTATTTTTTGCTTTATCAGCTCTCTTCTTCTTCTTTCCACAGCGTTATGAAATTCTCTTTTCCGTCTCAACTTTTCGTCTGAGGTTAATCCGGCCAGGACCTTTGGAATACTCCCGGGTCCCATGTTTTCAGTCATATTACTACTTATTGAAGTATGCCTCGTTCTGGGCGTATTTATGCTACCATGTCTAAAGGACGAGGAAAGAAAGCTTCCTGCACGGAATGACGAAGATGGCGATCTAACTTTTGGAGAATATGTAGATGAAACCGATGCTGGGCCCAGAGTTTGTGGGTTATAGGAGAAAGATGATGAATACGTGTGAGGGGTCATCATATCAGAATTAATGCTGGAAGATAAAGAGGAGCTTAGATCGTCAGTTAAGTTGTACATCGTGTCGTCTGCACCGTGTTGGAACAGAAAGTCTTGCGGTAATTCAGCTTTCATACCTTCATGTTGCTGCGATGGTGCATTCAATACCTTCTCCACAGGCGAATCGTAAGACATGGAAAAGGATGTCCTCAAGGGAGCCTGCCCTATGGAAGATATAGAATTCTGAGTGGCAGGCCTACTGCCATGGTTTGTTCTGAACATGTCATCAAGGTAGGACGAATGTGGCTCCCCTTCCTCGTATATGGTCGAGGGCGTAGGTGTTTGTGAATTCGATCTCGCTTGGCTGCCCATCAAGTTGTTATCGTTGGAACTGTGTGTGTTGATGTAGGACAGTTTCTCATGCTGCTGAGCCGGAGTCTCGCCACCTGGGTAAGCACTGCCCTGTATTTCATAATCGTTGTTGTGGTGCGCAGTAGGTGCCACTAGGGAAAAGTCCAATGTTTCCTGAAGAATCTTGGTCTGGTTCATCAATTCGTCCAGGAGACGTTGATTCTCAGCCTCGCTATCATTGCCGTTCATCATTCCCTCACAGTCAAAGAAAAAAAAGCGGAGAGTTTACTTTAAGAGAGCAAAATGTTCTGTGGTACGATGCTTGTCAATCGGCAAGATCGGCACAATAATATCGTTATCGCTGTCTTTTGTCGTGTTCACGTAGGACCAAATTTTAGAGTGCAGAAAACGCCTTGTCAGTACGGTGCAGTTTCTGTTCCTTGTTGTGGGAAAAATAGCAATCAATGCAAACACTAGTGTACCAACCTGCAGTAATGTCAACCGATACCGTTGTCTGAGTTCAAGAACACAATCACAGCCCTTCACTCTGCTCAAAAACACTTTTTTAATCACCGTAGCTTTATTATTTCAAAAGTAGCTTACAAAGAGTCACATCCCGCGGAACGACCCGATATCGTGACCCGGGCGGAAAGTGAAAGTAATAAAGAGGGAGTATTGGTCAGGGTCTAATCTTGGGGAAACCAAGAAGAAATTAGAGGATTCGGACATCTGGTTGTGTTTACAGTGTGGGATTTATATTATCTTTATTGTGTTTAGCCGCGTGTTGTTTTTAGAAGCAAAGAAATATGAGTGAAGAACAACCTTCAAGCCAGGTTAACGGTCTGCGTGACTCGTTGAATAGATGGAACCAAACAAGACAACAAAATTCGCAAGGTTTCAATGAGTCTGCCAAGACACTGTTTTCGAGCTGGGCGGACTCCCTGAACACTAAGGCCCAGGATATATACCAGACATTGCCTGTGTCTAGACAGGATCTGGTGCAAGATCAGGAGCCGTCGTGGTTCCAGTTGTCAAGAACGGAAAGAATGGTGCTCTTYGTGTGTTTCCTGCTGGGTTCAACTGCATGCTTCACTCTTTGCATCTTTCTCTTCCCCGTTTTAGCTACCAAGCCAAGAAAGTTTGGTCTATTGTGGACGATGGGTTCCTTATTGTTTGTATTTGCATTTGGGGTGCTGATGGGGCCACTAGCTTACTTTAAGCATCTGACTTCCAAGGAAAGATTGCCGTTTGCCGTTTTCTTTTTTGCCACTTGCTTTATGACGATTTATTTTGCAGCCTTTGCCAAAAGCACCGCGCTCACTATAACGTGTGCCGTTCTGGAGCTAATTGCTGTCATATATTATGCAATTTCTTATTTCCCGTTTGGTGCGACAGGTTTGAGGATGTTGAGCTCCGTTGGTGTCAACTCCGCGAGAGGTGTCCTACGCATATAATCAAGTATTCATATTGCATAAATGTGTGTTGTATTGGGTTCATGAAATGGAAAAATAATATTTATACTATATAAAACAACGAAAACAAAACTTTATAACCTAACCTAATAAAATAGCATGTAACAAAAAAGGAAAAGAGTAAAACATGCCACTGTTCTATATAAATAATCACCTTGAAGCAATGTAAAGCATATTAGAGAGAAAGAAAAAAAAGAAAAAGACAAATTCTACTCCTCGTCGCTCATCAAAGGCACTATCYCCTCATAACGTGGTGGCTCGTTCAATAACTCGTTACCACGAGAAATTAATGATTCTGCCGAACTCGAACTAACTATTCCATCTTTTTCTTCGTCGTCTTTTACACTTGATAGGGTGTAACCCTTTTTGAAAAAAGCGTTCGAACTGTCAGCTTTCTCTTCAGAGAAAGAGTTTGAATTTCGTATGGTGGCATCCCCATACCCTTGTGATGAGCCGTTTACTGGTGAAGAGACATTCGACACATTGATAGGTGATGGTGTGCTCAATAATCTATCGAGGTTGTTGAATCTTGACCTATCGTTGACTGATGTGGCTCTTGCCCTGGCGACGCCCTGGCCGCTGTTGTTAGAAGCAAACGCGGAATTTGTAATATTTCCGTTCATTGCATTACCGTTCGAAATACTGTTACGGTTAGTGTTCATTAAGCTACTCTCGTCATTGGATCCTGATGGCCCACTAATAGACGTAGTTCTTGATAAGTTCAACTGCTGAATGGATAGTAAATCAGGGTCATATGATGCCATGATATTAGGCGATCCCATTGGAGAAACGATGGGGGAAGCTGGAACAGATATGGCTTCTTCGAAAGTTGGTGGAGGTGGACATGTGTTTCCAAAAAAATCATTATTCACACTAGCAGGAGTGTGGTTATTTTGGCCGTCCATTGTAGCCATGTCATAAGTGGGTAGTTCCATATTACCACTGTTACATAGCTCAGATACGAGGAATATAGGGGTGTCGATCAGTACTTCGTAGTGCCTTAATTTGGATGGATTTTCAGGGTCAGGCTTACTTATCCTTAGCATGATCTCTAACTTGTGTCTACAATAGATGTTACTAAAATGTAAACTGTCCAGATATAAACCTCTTTTGGGCTTGTTTAACCGTGTATGTGATTTCACAGGCAGGCCGGAATTGGTCTTGATTCTTGTTTCGTGGAATTTTGAATCATAAACAGTTTTTGCATTTTCGTCATGAGTCTTTGAGTTTTTATGACCTGACAAAAATCCTATCACGCTTGGACGACGATGAGATGGTCCGTTAGTTGGAGCATGTTCGAGATTGGGAATACTTGCATATGCATCAATTCCATAAGGTGGTATTATCTTAGCGGTTCTTTTATCTAAATCTTCATATTTGGGGAACTTCAAATTTGTTTCAATAATTATTGGCTCCGTAATGCCAATTCTTTCCCTTTGGTTGCCTTTAGTATCGCCGTCGTCATCTATGGGACTGTAAGATAAAAGATTATCATTGAACGCATTCTCCACAATTTCTTCTCGTAGCGCCCTTCCACCCTTTTCCTTGGTTCTGATTTCAAACAAGGATAGACTTCTTTCCTTCCTTCTCTTGGAGGCAAAATCCAAATAATAAGGGTTGTACGGGTCTTTGGCGACAGGATCTGTCTGATCGTATTCATACTCATAACCTTTACTGACAAAGGTAACTTTTTCAGTGACACTGACATGAATACGTTTAACATAAACATTTTTGCAAATTGGTGCCAATTTGATCTTTATGGGAACATCGCTATCTAATGACACGTATTTCTGAGCAAAGGAGATTTCGTATGACAAAGAATCTGTCCAGACCCTATTGATATATATCGGTTTATTCGCAGTGGACACTGCAACGGGTGGTGGCGTTCTGATGATTTTGAATGGGTACTCTGCAAAAACGTCCTCCTCGCCAGCTCCTTCGCTTTTAAGTTGATGTGAACTCATATGCAAATGATTCTTTACCTTATGGAATAGGGCATTTCCGATCTTCTTGTGTGCTTGGGCAGATTYCGTTTCGGTGAGTTTTAAGGAAGAGGAAGTAGAGCTTAGCGACGAAGAAGAATCAGGCGATGCGGCTAATTGAGGGGGAATCGGATCTTGATTGTAGAAGCCTTTTTTATTAACTACCTTTGTAGCAAGTCTCAGTCTGTACCCAACACGTGCAGAGGGCAAGTAAATCGTTTCCGGGACATGGTTGGAGAATACGACCGGTACCAAGAACACGTAATCACCAGGTTGGTACAGGTAGTTTTTTTTGGTGTCGATAGTGCCTAGGAGGTCTTGTTTCGTTTTCGTCTTGTCCAAGTAGGTTCTTTCTTCTACGGGTTTGTTTTTGAAAAGTCTCATTTGACGATCGTTGGTGTTATTTTCGATCATCTGGTCATCTGGAGAGATGCTTAACGGTACAAACAAATTGAAATTTTCGCTGTTTAAGTTCCATTTCATCGATGCAGCGTTATAAAATTCTTCGTTAAATGTCTTTGTTGGGGGCACGCCTGTATTCCAAAACACCTTAACCCTCGAACATAGTTCCAGTTGTATGTCGGCAAACCGGGTTTGTTTCTTGACAGATATTATAACGGCTATGCTATACGACACCATGGAGCTGTCGATTTCAACGGACCTTGAAGTGGAATCAGAAGTCAAGTTTGGACGCTCCTCCGAAGTATTCTCTCTCAGAAGTGTGTCCCTATTGGCATTTGCCGCGCCACTTCCTGCGACCTGTGCCGCC
This sequence comes from Saccharomyces eubayanus, assembly GCF_001298625.1. Classification (NCBI taxonomy): domain Eukaryota; kingdom Fungi; phylum Ascomycota; class Saccharomycetes; order Saccharomycetales; family Saccharomycetaceae; genus Saccharomyces; species Saccharomyces eubayanus. The sequence goes on from NC_030977.1 coordinate 37,960, forward strand.
GTCGTCGCGGGCAGGTCATTGTTTGTGGGAACAGAACCATTGCTGTCTGGCTGGTCCTGACCATCCAGGAAAAAATCAGCTTCAGCATCGTCTGCTCCGTCATTGAGCCCGTTGAGCCTAGTCAAATACTCGTCGTCGTTCGTGGATATCGTTGGTAAGAAAACGCTTTCGCCGCTCGTGGAGATGGAAATTTTCAAGTCGTCATTCGAAAGAACTGCTTTGGGGCTCAATAGACCTCTAGCGGTTAGATATTCTGACAAAAATTGCTTATTGAATTTTTTTTTCGAGCTAGTCAGTCTTGTATAGGAAGCCGACGATAGGTCGCTCGACACCACGGCCGATGAATTGTGGTCATCGTCGAAATCCAGGACCTCGCTATCCTCTTCAATCTGCGAATAGCGAACGCCTGCGGTCCGAGGGTCCTGATCTACCGACGACCGTCCCAGGGACCGGCGGTTAGTGTCCGAGGTCGAGGACCTCGGAGAGGTGGTGCCGTTATCATTGTTGGGGCCTGTAACGGCGGTAGTGCTATGTCGTCTAGCTTCTTGGGGTAGCTGTTTGTTCTGCTTTTTACCCGAGAGCTGGGCGTCTGTATGGCTGCTTCTGATGTTGAAGTTGGTAGTGCCGTTTTTCACACTTTTGGGCAAGATGGAATTTGAGGTGGCATTAGCGGCTGCACCACCGAGAAACGACGACAGCGCATGCTTGATGGTGGAGGATCTTCTTCGTTGCTGCATGGACCCTGATTTCTTTGTGGGGGAGGCTTGAGAGAGTTGTCCTTTGGAATGGTTCAGATCTGTTTCTGATAAAGAGTGCGAGGAATTTTTCGCCACTGATCTCGATGATATAAAAGGCATGGCCCGATAGGGGTAAGGAAAATCTTGTTTATCCTTCTTTACCTTATAGAAGTTACCTCACCTAAGGCCCCTCCAAAAATATATATAAAACGTGGCTTATCTAAGGGTTACGATTAACCTTAATAGCAGTTAGTCGTTTTCTTTTTTTTTTATTTTTTTCGTCCCTTTTTTGTTCTTTCTTACAAAAATGGAAACGGAAATGAGTAAAAGTGGAGATCCTTCGGAAGAGTCAGAGGCTGAAGAAAGATTGATGATAGGTTTTCGATGCTGCGAGATCAGTGAGTGTTTTGTGTGGTACAACTACAGCACATATGACCAAACCGTTATATATTAAGGGGTGGGAACGATGCGTAGCTTGAGGCAAGAGGAAAGAGGCAAGAGGTGCTGAGGGAGGGGGAAAGGTATTGCGGAAATACGGTGTACTTAATAAGGTTCCGCGGAGCCTGTTTCTTGTGGGAACCTTACTGACGCATGGACTGTCGAAGTAAGACTCTTTGATGGTCATGCTCGTAAAACGGCGAAGTGTCATGTGAGGAAGGCCCAGACATTCCGTAGTAAAACCCGGCGGATCACGTATGGTAGGTATTACGGGATGAGCGGGATTACACGGTGGAAGACAGTTGTTAGGTAGAGGGTTATATCTGGTAAAGAAGCTAGTGCGGATTTTTTTGTTTCGCTTTAGAACTGAGAAGGGCTCGTTCACTTTTATTTTTATAATTCGGTGTGGTTCTTGAGTATTGTGGACAGCGCATAGAAAAACATAAGGTAAAAAAACTTCTTATGTGGCAATGGCATGCTTTTAAACGAACTTGTCATCGCTATACTTCTGTCACATTAGACACACGCTTGAAAGAAAGATATTACTTCAGCGGCTAAACTTGAGTACGAACCATCTTGAAAACCACGATCTGTCCTGCGAAGGATTTATGGGGAGGTGGAATAATGCTGAGGTGGTAACGCAGAACCTCGTGTTCATGCTTTTTTGGATAGTCTTTCTGAGACACCAAACAACGTTGACTTCAACGCTCTGGCATGTGCGCGCTTAATAATATAGCTAATAGCAAGTGTAGCAAGTGTAACAAGTTGAAGCTCCTTCTTTTATAAAATACAAGCGGATTTAGCTCAGTTGGGAGAGCGCCAGACTGAAGAATAAAACTTCGGTCAAGTAATCTGGAGGTCCTGTGTTCGATCCACAGAATTCGCATTTATTTTTTCGTTGCAGTTTTTTTTCGCACAGCACGTTTTTTTTCCTGCTTTTAGGCCCGTTTCTCCGCGCTGATTGGTCGCCCGGGTGATGCGGCCGCGGTGGCTTCTAAGCCAATCAGATCCCTTTAAAACTGGGCCCGGTGCTCTCCTGCCCCTTCACGCCTTTTACGCCTTTTTTGAATCTTGTATTTATTATAGTTGTTATACATGGTACATATCCAAACCCACATTCGCTCTTTTTCAGTCGACTTCTTGAAAAGAAAAACCCTTCCTTCTACGAAAGCAGAGATTTTATACTGTCATAGCTCTTTCAATTGATCTTGTTAGATTGTTTTCATTCTTCCTGCTTTTTCCATTGACGTTGTTACTCCCTCTCTTTTTTCGTTTTTAATTGATTTCTCATATATTCCCAAACAAGGCATATATACTCTAGGTCAAACAAAGAAAGAAAAGAAAAGAAGACTCTCATTACACATACTCGAGAAAGTTTTTTTTTTTCCCGCTGCGAACCATTGGTACATAACAGATTAATCGTTCAGCCCTCGTAGCAATCACAATAGCAATAATAACGCACATACAATGATGTTAGCTCGTACTGCTGCTATCCGTTCTCTGTCGAGAACTTTACTGCACTCCGCCAGAGCCGCAAGACCTGCCGCTGGTGTTGCTGCTTTGGCCTCCGCCAGAAGATTGGCTTCCACCAAGGCGCAACCCACAGAAGTTTCCTCCATTTTAGAGGAAAGAATCAAGGGCGTGTCCGATGAGGCCAACTTGAACGAAACCGGTAGGGTTCTTGCCGTCGGTGATGGTATTGCCCGTGTTTTCGGTTTAAACAACATCCAAGCCGAAGAATTGGTCGAATTTTCCTCCGGTGTCAAAGGTATGGCTTTGAACTTGGAGCCCGGTCAAGTCGGTATCGTTCTTTTCGGTTCTGACAGACTGGTCAAGGAAGGTGAGTTGGTTAAGAGAACCGGTAAGATTGTCGATGTTCCCGTTGGCCCAGGCCTTTTGGGTAGAGTCGTTGATGCTCTAGGTAACCCAATTGATGGTAAGGGACCCCTTGACTCCGTGGGTCGTTCAAGAGCTCAGGTCAAAGCCCCAGGTATCTTGCCAAGAAGATCCGTCCACGAACCGGTCCAGACCGGTTTGAAAGCCGTTGACGCGTTGGTCCCTATCGGTAGAGGCCAAAGAGAACTGATCATTGGTGATCGTCAAACCGGTAAGACCGCCGTCGCCTTGGACACCATCTTAAACCAAAAGAGATGGAACAACGGTAACGACGAAACCAAAAAACTTTACTGTGTTTACGTTGCCGTCGGACAGAAAAGATCCACCGTTGCCCAATTGGTCCAGACTTTGGAACAACACGACGCCATGAAGTATACCATCATTGTTGCCGCCACCGCATCTGAAGCCGCTCCTTTGCAATACTTGGCTCCGTTTACCGCTGCATCCATTGGTGAATGGTTCAGAGATAACGGTAAGCACGCTTTGATCGTATACGATGACTTGTCGAAGCAAGCCGTCGCATACCGTCAATTGTCTTTGTTGTTGAGACGTCCTCCTGGTCGTGAAGCCTACCCTGGTGATGTCTTTTACTTGCATTCAAGACTTTTGGAAAGAGCTGCTAAGTTGTCCGAAAAGGAAGGTTCCGGTTCTTTGACCGCCTTGCCTGTTATTGAAACTCAAGGTGGTGATGTTTCGGCTTATATTCCAACCAATGTCATTTCCATTACCGATGGTCAAATTTTCTTGGAAGCTGAATTATTCTACAAAGGTATCAGACCTGCCATTAACGTCGGTTTGTCCGTCTCTCGTGTCGGTTCCGCTGCTCAAGTCAAAGCTTTGAAGCAAGTCGCCGGTTCTTTGAAATTGTTTTTGGCTCAATACAGAGAAGTCGCTGCTTTTGCCCAATTTGGTTCCGATTTAGATGCTTCTACCAAGCAAACTTTGGTTAGAGGTGAAAGATTGACTCAATTATTGAAGCAAAACCAATACTCTCCATTGGCTACCGAAGAACAAGTTCCATTGATCTATGCTGGTGTTAACGGTCATTTGGACAACATTGAACTATCAAGAATTGGTGAGTTTGAATCTTCTTTCTTATCTTACCTAAAATCTAATCACGATGAACTTCTAACTGAAATTAGAGAAAAGGGTGAATTGTCAAAAGAACTGTTGGCTTCCTTAAAGAGTGCTACAGAATCCTTTGTTGCCACTTTTTAATGAATTAAAAAAATGAATATAAGATACGTCTCAAAGAGAAATGTAAATATAGAAATTTTAAAAAAAAATGAAAAAAAAATTACATTGACAGTGAAATTCAACAACATCCCTGAAAAATCTGAATATCTTTAGAGTTTTTTTATTTTGATTATTATATATTATTATTATTCTTATGGTAAATAATGCCCCTACTTTTCTTTCAAGGAAAGTAAGTAACTACTAAAAATTATAAGGAAATATCGCCTTCATGCGATATTTATTTTAAGAGTATTTTTTCTACCTATGCCTTCTCTTTTATCCTATTGTATGCATTGACTCTTTTTTTCTTCTAGTGTTTCTTATAAAAAGGCCCGAATTTCTGGCACGGACGTTGCTTTCAATAATTAAATATTTATGACACTTGAAACATACACGACCTCAAACAAACTATTTCGTCTGTATATGTCTGAATCGGTAGCTGTTATAGGGGCAGGGTTAGTAGGCTGTCTTGCTGCATTGGCATTATCTAAAGAGGGATATCAAGTCACACTTTATGACTTTAGACATGATCCAAGGTTGGACACCACTCAAAATAAAAACTTGAAATCCATCAATTTGGCGATCTCTGCCCGAGGCATTGATGCACTGAAATCGGTAGATTTTGGTGCGTGTGAACGCATTTTGCAAGATATGATTCCCATGAAAGGCCGAATGATTCATGATTTGAGGGGTGAGCAGGAATCTCAATTGTATGGCTTACATGGAGAAGCCATCAATTCCATCAATAGATCTGTATTAAATAATAAACTATTGGATGAATTAGAAAAGACTACAGCAGAGCTAAAATTCGGTCATAAGTTGGCCCGAATCGAATGGACCGATGACAAGCAAATATGTCATTTTGCTGCTGAGGAAGATTCGAAGGTACCAAATATAGAAAAATTCGACTTCATCATAGGTTGTGATGGTGCTTACTCTGCTACAAGATCACAGATGCAACGTAAAGTTGAGATGGATTATTCGCAAGAATACATGGATTTACGTTATATTGAGCTTTATATCCCCGCCACCAAGGTATCTAAGCAGGAGTATGGAGGGAATTTTGCCATAGCGCCCGACCATTTACATATTTGGCCTCGTCACAGGTTCATGTTAATTGCTCTGGCCAACAGCGACGGCTCGTTTACTTCGACATTCTTTGGGCCTAAAGATCAAATTTCAGATTTGATCACTTCAGAGTCACGTGTGAAGAACTTTCTAGTCGAGAACTTTCCTGATATTGTAAATATTATGGATCTGGACGACGCTGTAAAAAGGTTTATCACATATCCTAAGGAGAGTCTTGTTTGCGTGAATTGTAAACCATACGACGTTCCCGGTGGGAAAGCCATCCTACTAGGTGACGCAGCACATGCAATGGTACCATTCTATGGCCAAGGCATGAATTGCGGGTTCGAAGATGTGAGAATTCTAATGGAACTGTTGAAAAAGCACTCAGGTGATCGTTCAAGTGCCTTTGTTGAGTATAGTCAAACAAGACACAAAGACCTTGTTTCTATTACCGAACTGGCAAAGAGAAATTACAAGGAAATGTCACATGATGTTACGTCGAAGCGTTTCTTGTTTAGGAGAAAGCTCGATGCTCTATTCAGTGTCATGATGAGGGAAAAATGGATACCTCTGTACACAATGGTATCCTTCAGGTCCGATATTTCGTACTCCAAAGCGTTAGAAAGGGCTGGGAAACAGACCCGAATCTTGAAATTTTTAGAATCTTTGGCAATCGGGATATTATCCGTCAGTAGTTTCAAGCTTTTCAAGTTTTTGGCCAGAGAGCGGTCCTAGATCAACGGGCTCTTTTCGTTTGTAGTGGTTTAGCAAGAGCTACTTAGATTAGGTGATACATTTAAAAAGATACATAGTATGTTATTATGATCACGCTGAACGGTAAAGTACGCGCTTCCATTGTTTACCTTTTAGTAATAATGTAAAAAAAACCATATAGATCAAAGAGTATATATTTATTTATGCGCTGGATAAATGGTAAAATGGAAAATTATTTTGAGGAGTCAAGATACTTTGTTAGGTGTGGTTGCGTTAGTAGGTGACTGAAATATAATGACTACCCAATTAAGGTATGAAAATAATGACGAAGATGAAAGAGAAGAGCACAACCTCTTTACCAATAGATCCACGGTGATGGCAAATTTTGAAGAATGGATCAAAATGGCTACAGATAATAAAATCAATTCGCGAAATAGTTGGAATTTTGCATTGATTGATTATTTTTATGACTTGGACGTCCTGAAAGATGGCGAGAATAATATTAATTTCCAAAAGGCATCAGCCACGTTAGACGGGTGTATTAAGATTTATTCTTCAAGAGTTGATTCAGTGACAACAGAGACAGGGAAATTGCTGAGTGGATTAGCGCAAAGGAAGACAAACGATTCATCTAATGGAAGCGACGGTACCAACGGAAATGGTCAAGGACTTGAAGATGACGACGATGAAGAGGCAAACGTGCAGATCGATCCATTAACTGGTATGCCCATTTCGAATGACCCTGATGCGAACAATACAAGGCGAAGAGTTTACAATCGTGTTTTAGAAACCACCTTGGTGGAGTTTGAAACAATTAAGATGAAAGAGTTAGACCAAGAACTAAGCATTGACCCATTGTTTAAGAAAGCCTTGGTAGACTTTGATGAGGGCGGTGCTAAAAGCTTATTATTGAACACATTAAATATAGACAGTACCGCAAGAGTTATATTTGACGCTTCTATCAAGGATAACCAGCAAATGACTCAAGATGAAGCCTTTCAAGATCAAAGCCAAGAAGACGATCCAATCGAAGCAAACAGTGTAGTGAACAGTGATAATGAGCACAGCCAGTCACTACTTAGTAGCTGTAACGATTCAATGCTAAACATTTCAGTCGCGAATGCTCCCTCAATGGAGGATGAGATTTTATCCCTTGGTATGGACTTCATAAAATTTGACCAGATTGCTGTTTGTGAAATTTCAGGATCAATTGAGCAACTTAGGAACGTTGTCGAAGACATCAATAAAGCAAAAGGTTTCATAGAGAATGTGAATACGAAATTCGATAACTTTTTGACGGAAGAAGAACTACAAGAGGCTGTCCCAGATAATGCCGAAGACGGTATCGATGAACTTGATATGGGCATGCAGCAGGAGCTAGAATATCCTGACGATAATCATGATAATACTCCCCAAGATGAGGAGGTTGATCAAGATGATGGGAAAAGCGATACCGTAGGAGGCATATTTGAAAAAGATCTAATGACATATTTTGATGAGAACCTAAATAGAAATTGGAGAGGAAGAGAGCATTGGAAAGTACGTAATTTCAAAAAAATGAACACAGTGAGTAAAGGAGCTGATGCATTAACAAAAACACCAGCTCCTGTAGGAGATTCTACGAGCAAAAACACCGAGAATGACAAGTTAACGGATGCTAAGAAGAAGAGCAAACAAAAAAAGACTTTAGAAATTGATTTTTTCCAAAAGGATGATGGGTTTGAAGATAAGATTTTTGGACCCAAGGGACGAACAAAGATTGATATGCCAATAAAGAATAGGAAAAACGATTCGCATTATTTGCTACCAGATGATTTCCATTTTTCTACTGATAAGATTACAAGATTATTTATCAAACCGGGACAAAAGATGAGCCTTTTTCAACATAAGAGACATTCGGCGGGCGATACTAGCTCAAGGGCTCTTGACAAAAGTACGTCCTCTACCAATGCTACAAACAATGATGCTCCTGCTATTGCAGATGAGCATTTTTGGGCAAATAACTATGAAAGGATAGAACAAGAACAAAAAGAAATAGAAAATTCTAAGGAAGTTGGCGATGTGGTTGGTGGGGCACTGGATAACCCATTCGAAGATGATATGGGCGGTATCGATTTTAACCAAGCTTTTGAAGGGGCTGATAACAGCGAGGAAGGGAGCGTGAAACTAGACTTACAGGATGACGAAGAACATAAATTCCCCATTAGGGACAACAAGGTCACATATTCAAGGGTCTCAAAAAAGGTTGACGTGAGAAGGTTAAAGAAAAACGTATGGAAATCGATAAATAGTTTGATACAAGCACAAGATGCCAAAAAAGAGGATACACTTCCTAAAGAGGATGAAACTTCTAAAGAAGACGAACCACCCAAAACAGACGAACCCCCCAAGACAGACGAACCTCTTGAAGAAGATGAGCCTCCCACAGTGGATGAGCCTTCCAAAGAGGACGAGCCTCGCAAGGAACTTAAATTTTCTGAAATTATCCAAGGTATAAGTAAGATGTACTCGGATGAAACGTTAAAGGACATCTCTACGAGTTTTTGTTTTATATGCCTTTTACACCTGGCTAATGAGCATGGGTTGCAGATAACCAGCACAGACAATTACGATGACTTGATAGTGAACTATGAGGATCTGGTGACAGTACAAACAGCGTCATGAAAGTAATGATCTCTTTTCTTTGTACTCCGAAGTTTCTCAAAGCCTTCGGACTTACCAGATCCTTATCGCCGAAGGAGAACAGCTTCGGGAAAAAAGTACATATAAGAAAACAAGGTATTCTGTTCCTTCAACATCGGCACAGCAAAACAGACGGTCATGCATCCAAAATGGCTAGAATAATACCACTTTTGTTTAAATTGGTCAATAGAGCAGTAATCTTACCCACGGTGGGGTTTACACTTGGCGTTGGCGCGTTTGTGAAAGCATGGCCAGATGATGCCGGTGGCCTATCATTGAATGATCTTAAGACGCCTTTAAAGCTGGCCAGCGCAGCAAAGAGTCGACAACCTATGGTGCTGCAGAGAACGGACATCCTTGCACAAGTTGAAGAAAGCGAAATCTACAAAAAGTTGGTCAACGAAGATAATACAGAGCATATTTTATTCAGCGAGAAAATACCTAGCGGACATAGAGAATACCATGTCGGACAAGGCCTTTTGTTTGGCAAGGGAAAGCTTGAAATCGATCCGTTAGTTTTCCATGATGTGAACCGCGGCGAGGTGACCGTGATTTATCATTTGGGCACTGAGTTGGGGAACAGGGAAGGTAACGTTCATAAGGGCCTACTTTCATTGCTATTAGACGAAGCGCTGTGTTACTGCGGTTTCCCGCTGTTACCTAGCAAAAGAGGTGTAACAGCAAGACTGTCACTAGAGTTTCTTGAGGACATACCCGTGGACACAACCATTATGTTAAAAGCAAGTGTCAAAGAGTGCAAGGGTAGAAAATGTGTTATCGAGGGACATTTAGAGGAGTTCCCATCAGAAATGGCCTCTGGAAAAGTGGGTAAAGGCTGGAACTTATTCAGCCCCAAAAATGAAGCAGTCAAAAAGTTTGTTAAAGCCAATTGCGTTCTCGTTGAACCTACTTGGTTCAGGTACTTCAATTGGCTAGACATGTTTTGAAAGTCCAATCCTGTCTCAAATTAATATTCTCTATTCAAAAATTATATATAGATATGCATATACATATATATACGCATGTGCGTTTATATATATTTCATATAATTACCGCCGAAGCACAAACGTGCCTTATTATGGGTAAATGATCTGTTCTTTTTTTGGAGTAAAGCCAGAAGGCGATGGAGCCGACGTAGAAAACTACTCCAGCCTTCTTCTTTTCATGTCATCGTGACTATCGCTATGTGTTGGTGTAGCCATCGAGCTACCGCTAGATTTGTTTTTCCTTTTCTTGTTATTGGCGTTCGCAGTTGAACCCGATTGACTTTTGCCCGTACCGTCCAGATCGAATGCCAAGTCATCTATGTCGAAAGGCGCTTGAGCGCCACCCTGAGCCTGGTTCGCAAACTCGCTTGGATATGACCTTTCAAACTGCGACAGCACTGAAGAGCAAAGGTCCCAATCGAAATTTGGAGGCTGGAATAATGCGATGTCCCTATTGCGCAGCTGCTCGCTCCACTGCTGTTCTGACATGTTTTGACCCGGCCCCTGCTGGGATGGTTGTATCATCATGTCAGGGTTATTTTGGAAAAGAATATGTGCTATTTGGCCACCCTTGCCATTTTCTCTGGTCGGTATGGTGGAGAATTTTCCTGAAAGATCGGCTATTTGGTTCTTGTAAGACTTTCTCAGTTTCACGGCTTTCGTGCCGTCCACGTTCGTTCTTGCCACTTGTCTGGAGATGTCGTCCAGGCCGTACACCGATATCAAGTCCTGTAGAGGGTTTGGCTGTTGATACGTGTACGTTGTTTCTGGATCCACGTAATAGTAGTATGAGGGAATCGTGCTTTCGTCTACGCTTGAGGCCATTATAGTTGTATCTTGTCGGTTAAGTTAATATTGGTAGTATTAGCCACTATAAGTCTTTATCAAGTTGCGATTGCTAGACGAGAACGGAACGAAAAGGCTCTATTTAAACCAAGTACACCTCTTCGTTTCTCAATATTGTTGGGCTTTTCTTTTTTTTTTTTTTTCTTCCACGTCTATCTATTGTCTCTATCAAAATGTGGGAAAAAGAAACGTAGAATGATGAACCAAACGAGTATGCGACGTTTTTACATCCGTGCATTCTAGAATGTTTGGGCGCAATACCAACTGTCGTTTTTTTTTTTCGGTTCAAAAATCAAGCTGGAAAGAGCCCGAACTGAGGCCGCTTGCTGTTTCAGTGACAGATGGCTGGAAAATGCCCACTGGGCGCTGTTGGGCCCAGCAAACCAGGCCCGGAAGCCATCCGCCGGGCGAAGGAATTGGCCTTGCTAGGAGGAGACTGTGTTGGCCTTTTCCCTGGAGAGCTGGGAAGGCTGGGCTGGGCTCCTGCCCCCGAAGCAAGGGAGAATGGAATCCTTTCCTCTGCGAGAGAGAGAGGTTTTAGTCTGGCAACAGGTAATACCGTTCTCTCATCTATTTGCAAAAACGTTTGCTAAATACTTTTAAAGAGCTTAGCTTTTGATATTTACTTTGTTCTCCTATTCTAAAGTAACCACCAAAAAGGGACAATACACTGAACGATAAAAGTATGTGACACATGATTGTATGCTAAGATGAATGGCCTGAACGGCAATGTTATGAGATCAGCATCAGCTATACGTGGCGATGGAAGTAAACATTAGTGCACACGGAAATTGGATGAGATGACCTACTTTAGACCAATGACATGGGGTTGTCTACTAATGCATACCAAGTCTGAAATGCAAGCCACTAGAGTTGGATAGTGGAAAGAGCTAAAGAAAAAAAATTCTCCAAGGATTAAGATGCGAGATTCTCATATTCAATCATTCTTCAGGTTAACGTTTCTTGAATCTGTTATACTAACAAAATGTTTCCGTTTGCAAATCTTTTTTGCTCGTTTTTTCTATTTTTTTAATCAGATGGCCTCCTTACCTCACCCAAAGATTGTCAAGAAGCACACCAAGAAGTTCAAGCGTCACCACTCTGACCGTTACCACAGAGTCTCTGAAAACTGGAGAAAGCAAAAGGGTATTGACTCTGTTGTTAGAAGAAGATTCAGAGGTAACATCTCTGAACCAAAGATCGGTTACGGTTCTAACAAGAAGACTAAGTTTTTGTCTCCATCTGGTCACAAGATTTTCTTGGTTGCTAACGTCAAGGATTTGGAAACTTTGACCATGCACACCAAGTCTTACGCTGCTGAAATTGCCCACAACATTTCTGCCAAGAACAGAGTTGTCATTTTGGCCAGAGCTAAGGCTTTAGGTGTCAAAGTCACCAACCCAAAGGGTCGTTTGGCTTTGGAAGCTTAAATTAAATAAAGTCTTACAAATAATAACCTTCATTTAATTTTAAATTTCAATACAAAAAATTCAAATCAACCATAACTTTTTAAATCTACCACTAGATAATTGTATAAAGTGATTTACTGTTTTTTAATTTTGTTTTCATTATCTATCAAAACTATGGATTCTTTTCTAGCTTTACTCTTGGAAGAGCTTTCTAAAATGTATGTAAGAGAGAGTGTGTGTGTGTGTGTGTGTGTGTGTGTGTGTGTGCATGTGTACATAAGTTCCTCGGTTAGTAGTATAACCAGTTCAAAAGCAACGCGACCAGGGTCATGACAAGTAACGTGGTTGGATTTAGACCCTGCTCTCTAGCAGATGATGTTGATGTCGAACCTTGCCTATCGGATGCCTTCTGGCTCGGCATCGCGGAGTAAGACACTTTTACTTTCTGAAAGACCATGACGTCCTTGTATTGTTCTTCGAGCTTAGCCCAGTTGGACAATAGCTTCGTATCATTCATGTCTGCGTAATCTGCAGGGACAGGAAGTGTAACAATCAAGAACTTGTCACGTCTTTGTCTGATTTCGTCTTCAGTAGTCGATTTGGGTAGTCCAAGGAAAACAACTTGGACTTCTGTACTCTCATGAGCCTCAATGATGGCCACATTGGGCCTCACACAATAACTTTTGGGGGCACTAGTCCTCACTTTGAAAATCAGCCTCTGGCCGCCATCGTTCTCGAGCTTTATATACTCCGTTGATTGTTCATTAAGGGGAGCTGGAGCAGTAAGTATTAGTAAACGTGTACGTTATACCAAAAATAGCCGCAAAATGCCCGAAGAAATCCTACTTTCCAAACATACCTTTGAATGCCAATTCTTCCGGCACTATCCTCATTATTAATCGCTCTTAATTGCCATTCCCTGTGACAACTCATCATGTCATTGTGAAATACCCTTTGTTCCTTCTTATAACAATGGATGCGTCATTCTAAACGGGCAAGCCTTATTAAATTATATTTAGTTACTACAGTAGTCTTCATATATGTATCGAGGAAGTCATTAGCATGTTGGCTTAGTAGTCATCACCTTTAGAGACGACTTCCTTCTTGTTCGCATGCAACAGAATAGTGTGTTCGAATTGCGCGGTGTAGGAGCCTGGAATATCGTTTAATGGAGGATAGTCCTGCACTAAACCGTGTCTGACCAAGTTATTCAATGCAAATAAGTATTTCTCTTGGCCCAGTCTGTCCAGATATCGACGGCAGAAGGGTAAAGTTCCAAAGTTACGGTCTATGACTTTCAATAAGTTTTTGGCACTGTCCAATGTGGGCATTACTTGTTGCTCGTCGCGAGATCTGGCATAGTGGGAAACTTCCCCGCCGGAAGTGACATAACCTCTACCAGTAGAGCCAAAAGTTTCGATGGCGAAATGTTCACCTTCCTCCATCTTTGTGGTGTCCCCATTCTTGACAATTGGGACGGACTTACCACCATGGATACTGTACGGTCCGATATTGTGCCCGCAAAGGTTACGACAGGGTTTTACTTGGAAAGTTTCGCCATTGATCTCCACTTCGTAGGATTCCATGACTTCTTGGATGGCTTCACCAATGTCAGTCAGTCTGACATCGATACCGGCTTCTTTGATACCCGTGTAAGTGGCATCCTTGACGGCAGCCAGCAAGTTGTCGTATTGCGGGTCAAACGCAACGGTAAAAGCGGAGTCAATGATGTTACCGTTTATCTGTACACCATAGTCCACTTTCATCACGTCTTCGTATTTCAAGACGGTCTTGTCGCCTGCATTTGGTGTGAAATGTGCAGCACAGTGGTTAAGGGAAAGGCCTGTAGGGAACCCGATACCTTGAGATTTTGGATTATCCATCGCTAATAAGTCTTCTGCACCGGTAAACTTTCTGGTGGAATTTTCAATCATATCGGCGATATCCATTAACTTCATCCCTGGAACTATCTTGTCCTTGATGACTCTTCTCACACGGCGATGGATTTCAGCACCTTTTCTAACATCATTCCAATGTTCGGCCCTTTCCAAGTCTCTTTTCAAATAACGGGATTCTTCGTCAGTGGTTCTTTCTAGATTGAAATCCTGGTGGTAGTCCATCCACTCACCTTCTGGATACTTCCCATCTGGGAACAGCAATTCAATTTTCTTCACATTGCTCTTCTTCTTCTTCTTTTTCTTGTTCTTCTTCTTCTTATTTTCCGTTGGGCCTGATTCGTCAACTATGGTTTCGCCCTGCGGCTCGATAGCCTCATTTTCTAAATGTAATTCCTTCAATTCTGATACAGTAGCATTTTCTACTTTGCCATCGGACATTCTCGCAACGTGCTAACTCCTTTCCACAGTGTCTTGCTGTGATATTTACCTTATTAAGCAACTATTATGGGTTGCTTTTCTTTTTAAAGCTCGCCTTTTTTCATCATCGAAAAAAAACGTAACAAGAGAGACTCGTTAACTAAAAAGGCCCATTAAAGAATAAATATCTTGACAAACCTTACACAGAAAGCGCATTCAGGATGTTGAGGAGCTCGTGTAGGCTTTCAAGGTCCTCTTTAAGAAGAAATTTTACAACCGCAGGTTTTTTGCGTCAGCAAAACTCTGACATCGACAGAATTATATTAAATCCAATCAAACTGGCTCAAGGGAACAAGAACAATGATGGCCAAGCTTCTAAACTCAATAGTAACAGCGCAGATATACTATCGATGGAAATTCCAATAGATATGATGCAGTCAGCAGGACGAATCAACAGGAGGGAGCTTCTATCCGAGGCAGAGATTGCTAGGGGTAGTGTGGAAAACGCTCAAATGAGATTCAATTCAGGGAAATCAATAATCGTAAACAAGAACAACCCTGCTGAATCATTCAAGAGGTTAAACAGAGTTATGTTTGAAAATAACATTCCTGGAGATAAGAAAAGTCAACGATTTTACATGAAACCAGGAAAAGTGGCTGAGTTGAAGAAGTCTCAAAGACATAGAAAAGAGTTCATGATGGGGTTCAAAAGATTAATTGATATTGTGAAAGACGCCAAGAGGAAAGGATACTGATTTATTTTCTAGGTCTTAAATGACATTACATATAATCTATTCAATTCAATTTCTGTAAATAAGTTAAGTGTAAATATTCACTTGTTTTTACATATTTTTTTATTCAATTATCTCATATATCCATTATTTCCAATGTATAAAAAAGGAACGAAGTAAATACAGCTGCTCGAACAAACTACAAGAAGAAGCAGACACAAAAAGTAAATAGCACGAAGCACCAACGATATGCCATCAGACCCACGTTCAGGGGTCTTGACTCTGCTCCATACAGCATGCGGTGCAGGCGTATTAGCTATGCCGTTTGCATTCAAGCCGTTTGGGTTAATGCCAGCTTTGATAACACTGACGTTCTGTGGAGTATGTTCCATGTGTGGGTTGCTATTGCAGACGCGAATAGTGAAGTACGTACCTAAATCTGAAAACGCTTCATTTGCTAAACTCACACAACTAATCAACCCATCGTTGAGTATAGTATTTGATTTTGCCATTGCTGTTAAGTGTTTTGGAGTTGGTGTCTCTTACTTGATTATTGTCGGAGACCTGATGCCACAGATAATGTCATCGATCTTATACCGTAATGATGATAACACCGGGGATTCGCAAGAGCATCACTGGTTCTTGGACAGGCGATTATACATATCTTTAGTCATAACGTTTGTCATTGCTCCCTTATGCTTCAAGAAAAGCCTAAATTCTCTACGGCATGCTTCTATGATTGCTATTGTTAGTGTTGCTTATTTGTGTGGCTTGATTATTTACCATTTTCTAAATCGGTCCCAATTAGAGAGAGGCCAAGTCTATTTTATGACACCCCACCAAGATGCCCAATCTCATTCATCTCTGACAACGTTGCCGATTTTTGTGTTTGCTTATACTTGTCATCATAATATGTTTAGTGTCATTAATGAACAAGCAGACAAGAGCTTCAAGATCCTCAGAAAAATTCCTATTGTTGCCATTTCTTTGGCCTATATTTTATACATCGTTATTGGTGGAACAGGTTATATGACCTTCGGTGATAATATTGTTGGGAATATTATCACACTATACCCGAACTCCATATACACCACCATCGGAAGGCTGGCTATGCTACTACTCGTTACGTTAGCATTCCCGCTACAATGTCATCCCTGTAGATCGTCCATAAAAAACATGATTGTTTTTATTGAAAACTTAAGAAAGGGCACGACGCATGATACCACGACTGGCTTTATTCCTCTAGACAATCTAAGTAGTGAAGATCCCCAAGAAATAGCACAACAAGACAACGAGCAATCAAATCTGCCAGGTGAATCAATAAGACAAACTAATGTCATCACTCTTTGTATCTTGATATTTTCATATTTGTTGGCCATTTCAATTACTTCCCTGGCCAAAGTCCTAGCCATTGTTGGAGCTACGGGATCCACATCTATCTCTTTTATTTTACCTGGTCTTTTTGGCTACAAATTAATCGGCTCAGAGTTTACCAACAGGAATGACAGAGTGCCGACAAGTGTAAAGATTTTCAAGTATTTAGGTCTATTCCTATTTATTTGGGGTATAGCAGTAATGGTAACTTCTTTATTTGCTACCGCATTTTTAGGATCATCATCCCATTGAATCTTTGTACATCACATTTTTGTACTTTTATAAGACAAAGATAAAAATAAATAAAAAACTCTCTGCATGACAATTAATAAAATGGTGACCATCCCATGTATATAACACTTAAATTCGACGGATCTGTTGCTTGCTGAATTAAGTCCTGTACACTAGACTCGACGCTTAACCCATTACCCATTAATTTTTCCTCCACACCTTTCAGAGCTCTATAAGATTCTTGGTTTTCGTTTTTGTCACTGATGTTAATAAATTTACTGACATTATCAAAAGTAGAAATAATCTCACTCTCTTCTTCGAATAGGTGTTCATGCTTTTTGACTGGCGACATTACCCATGAATAAAGCGGATCCCATTTCAAGATATTCAAAACGCACATCACCTTAATGTAATCCTTTCTTAGTAAGGCATAGACTCTTTCACAGCTCCGTCTAAATAATCCATCTACACCTGTGACTCCAAATCCGTCTATAATATCCCTGGTTAATCTGAAGGGAACCAATTCTGGAATGGGTAGCAGTCTACCCTGGTCGAAAGCGATGCCCAGATCTATATGAATAGGCTCACCTGTTGAACAATCGAGTAAAATATTGTTCAAATGTCTATCACCTAGACCCAATATATATCCGACAATAGAACTTGCGGCAACACCTCTTGTGTACTTTTTCTTAGCTTCAAACCAGTCATTTGGATCAGGAAAAGAGTCAAAAAAGAAATTTCTTAGTTGAGGTTTTGTCTCGCTAGTAACTTTCAAGTAAGTTTTCAGTCTCTCTTTGTTCGATTTTGTTTGGACTGCTTTCATAGCTTTCCTTGCTTGATCGAATGTTATCTTATCATCTTTATGTAGTGTACTCAAAATCTGATGTAATGATGTAGAGTTTGCTACAAATTCAATTATTCCCGCCTTTGGCCCTAACGGAATCACTTTGTATGTTCTAATACCTAAGTCCAACTTTCTTAGCACTTTGTCATTTCTTAAAATTTTGTTAACCTGTTGGAATACTTGTTCCATAATGGCATCTTGTCTCAAATCGTCGTTACTGCCCTTCATTAACACCTTTTGTGTTGTTCCATCAGAAATATTGAAGGTGATTATTTTTGGCAAGGATAATCCAGTACTAGTGATGTTAACGGTTTCATTGACGGATACGATATAAGGGCGAGCTTTCCTTCCATCAACGGAACTCCTGATAGCAAATTCACTAGTTGGTAAGGGAAACTTCCCTAATTTCAGCTCATTCAGCCAATATTGTCCAATTTTCAAATTAGCTAAATGTAGCTTCTTTGTATTCTGCACAAATTTAAAATTTGCTAATTCTACAGACATTTCACAAAACTCTTGTACAGGAAGTAAATACTCCTTTGCAAAAGCACCTTTATCGTATCCCTGTAGCTCTAAAAGAATCTTCCTGACAGCTTGGATTTTTTGGGATATGCCGGTATCTTTATTAGATTGTTTGTCATATAGTAATATACTCATGACTGAATAGAGAGAATCATATGGTAGTTTATAGAGAAGGCGTTTCATAGTTAGCTGCAATGGCTTTTGAAATTCGTTATCCTCCATTGAAATCTTTGATGCAATCTGATTTACCCAAGGTAAAAACTTCCAACTTGGTATCGTACCAATTTCTTTATATAGCAACTGATTGATCCTACTATTGTCGTCATTTTCAAACCATAAACCACAAAACTTATCAATAATGTCATTATCGTACTTATTACTGAAAACTAAGGTGTTGAGATAAAAGTGAAGCGCATGCCATAAGAACTTCTCTTTTTGAAGAAGCAAAGTTTTTAATATCTCAGAATCTCTATTATATTGTATTGCAACACGATGGTAATGTCTTTTGGCATCTTTTCTTTCATTTTCTGGTAATTTCGTGTTTTTGTATATTAGTTCCAAAGCTTTCAGGTTGGCCTTCCCAGTATGTGATCTGCGTTCTTTTTCTTCAATCTCTCCGTTTGATCGTAACTTTTGGGCTTGTTCATCAAGAAAGCTGCCAAGTGTATAAAAGACATCGGAGCTTGATTCATGGTCGTCCACGTTTATATCCCAATTCACAATATTTTCTTCATATATCGTGGCAGCTGATTCAAGTCTGGATTCAGAACTCCACTTGACTAAGTGAGCTTTAACTTGATCCATTGAAATGTCGAGAAGTGATTTAAAATTGTTGTATTGTTCGCTTCCACTAATGTCCATCTTATCATAATCTAAAAGGTCTCTCATTATCATAACGGGTGTTTTATACTCGCGAGATTCCCAAAGGGCATTAGCAGACACGTAACTTGCCAACCTTTCGACTTGGGATGATACAGAAGAGTCTTCATACGAGTGTATAGCATTTTTGACTATATTGTTCATTAAAGTAGCGTTTCGTAGCGCATCTTGAGACGCATCGTTAGAAATTGCCATCTGAATGTAATTAGCAAGCTGAATAACAGAGCCAAGCTGTAAGTAGTTCGAAAGTTTTGCGTTCTGCTCTAGCGTATTTTTAGAAAGCACGTTCATTAAAGTGTATCTACTCTTCAATGTTATTTTGTGATCACGGAAATCTGTAATTTTTAGTTTTGCCTCGTCAGCATTCATGATAGATTTCAATGTATGTGGAAAAGAAGTGCCAAGTTGAGAAGTTGACGCTATTTTCATGAATTCAATAATTGCGGTTAAAGTATCCATCCATTCCTCAAGGTTGGGGAAGTCCTGTCGACAGTCAAAAACTGTTAATAAGGAGTCCTCTAAACTCTTAACAGCATAGTCAATATCTCGCGGTATGTTTTTTATGGCGTTGTATAAACCTTTCGCTTTGGAATCAATCAGTTTTGGAGTCAACAATTTCCAATCTCCTAATTCCAAACTCCATTTATAAACATCACTGGATCCTGAGTTTCTGCTTTCTAATAAACTTGTTAGTCCGTAGAAACCGCTCTCTTCTGTAGCCTTAATTAATGACCCTCTTTCTTCTTTAGATGAACCGGTATAGTTTGCATCAAAGTCAGCGTTATTGAAGAGAAAACGCTTCCATGTATTTGATTCAATTCTATTAATGGAGTTTAAAACTCCATTGATTGAATGTGGAACAGGCAAACCTGCTATAAAATCATTATCATTTATGGATTCGTAAATTCTTTGAAGCGTGTTTATATTCATCTCTTCGGTCTTTGGCATGTTCATTTCCTCAAATAATAAATAACCGAATTCAAATTCTTCTATTTGAAGAGAGATTTGACAAATATTTTCTAAATCCAAGCAGGAATAAGCACGCAGACAGTTTCTTTCTTTATATCTTGAACCCATTCTTATCATTTTTACTACACTAAAGAGCAACCTCAACTTTATTTTGAAATCTTTAGCATTTAGCAGTATTGATAATTGGGAAAATATCTGGTTAATCCACTTTAAACAGCTCTTTGGATCAAATGTCATCGAAAGGAAAAATAAATCTTGAAGCACTGATTCACAAAAAGTGCTTGATTCTTTGCACAAAGGATACAAACACACTATGTGGGGTATATTAAATGAGATGTGATGAACTAAACCACAAGCAAACTTGGCTATCCAACTGCCATATGGTTCGTTTGGTGAGGCATAGCAATTGCGTAGAAATGTATCCATTTGAGCTTTACTAGTTAATGGGTGCATAGCGTTCAACACGTCCTTATCCAATGGAGCAATTTTGTCCTTGTTTTCATCTAAAATTTCCCCAGTAACGCCAAACTCGCTTCCTGTATTATCAATTGAATAACCCACCAAGTACGTCATAATGCACTCCGAAAGAAAGAATGTTCTGGTAGAACTATATAATTCGGCTTGTTTATTAAACGCTGAAAGACGTCCGTATATTGTGTACGGTAAACCAGGATGACCAAATACGACCTCAAAATTTTTCAGATGACTATCACTGCTGAGAGCTGATGAAGTATTTACTTTTACTTCTTCCTGTGAAAATTTATTCGAGAGATTTGCGAACCACAATTTGAAGTTTAGACTGAGATATTCCTTCGGAACGTGATGTTTTAGAATGTTACACGCAAATGTACTAGAAACGAAATAATCTATCTTTGACGTTACTGGTTTCCTAGCGTGTGAGAAAAGTAAAGAAAGTAATATAACGTCGTTTGTAGCACAATCACTCGCTTCCAATACCTCAGTGTTTTCATATATGTCATCTTGAATCATATTTCCGAGTATCGCATCAAGGCAGTGTTTCCAAGTCTTTTTTTTCATGAGGTTCCAGTGCTCTATAAGCCTTATAGTTTTTTTAAAGGACGGATTGAGTTCTTTATTGTTCTCTCTCAAATATATGAAAACTTTGCAAAAGAAGATGGACAACGACCGTTCTACCATAAGCATATTTTTGTCAACGAGGTTGAAAATTGAGTTGAAAATTGTGATAATTTCATCATGGATTTGTATATCAACCAAAAACTTTGAAAGTCGAACTATGATAAAGTTCGAGATTGATGAGTTTAAAAGTATATTTTCATATATCACAAAGAGATACTTCAATTCCCTGACACTTCGTAATTTTCCTGTATGAGTCGACGCTTCTTCAAGGTCGGTGACAACTGAAAGAAACAACAGTTTGAATTCTTGAGCGGAATTTTCTTCATTAGAAAAGTGTTTTTGGATTAAGTTTGTTCCGGCAATTAAAGGTATATGAAGTGGGTATTGGTACCTCATAGACGCAGTAGAATTCTCAAACAAATATTTGGCAAGGTAGGAATCTGGATATAGTTTTTCAATGATTGACCGAACCTCTGTTAGCGAGCCTAGGTCTGTAAACCTTATGATCCATTTTAGCATTAACAAACGGTATTTTTGGTAATTTTTTGCCGTTGTTTTACCTGATATTTGAGGTATTATATCGAATACTAGTTCATTTATACCGCCACCGATAAAGGCAAGTGGTATGCATAGATAATAGCTATTTTCAACCAGGTAGGCATCGTCATGTTCGGAAATTTCATGTAATAATTTCAGGACTTTTCTTTCATTAAAACCGTGAGAAAAATATATTGCAGAAATCTCAACAAGATATTTTGCCAAAAATTGATGCATATCATCAAATTCAAACAGAGATATATCCCATTCTGTTTCAAGTTTGGCATTAGGAACTTTGATTTTGTTAAACCAGTACATGATTAGATCAAACTTGCAGAACTCAAAGAGCTGCATAAGATCTTGATGGTTTAAATCACTTGCTATTTGTTTCAATGCTTGTTTGATAAACGTGCGCGTGTGGTTAAAGTTTGAATATGTCATCATGTCTTCCAAAGAAAATACCAAGCTTGGGTAAGAAACTAATGATAATTTAGACATTGTAAGTGAGTAAAAGGCTGATTTTTCAAGACTCTGCTGAGGGGAACCAAACAAGTTTTTGACTTCAGAAAATATTATACTTTGATTTTTGTAGCTCACCTGGGCCATGTAGTTTGAAATGATGTCCAATTCGTTAATAATTGCGCATGGATCTACCCTTTGTAAGCACCTGGTAAATGTAGCAAATACTCTTTGCTTCCCCCCTCTGACTGATCCGTGGGAAAGATCGTGGTATTGAAGTAGGTTGAGTAGTAGTTTGGACAGGTTAATCGTAGGTGCAATACCAGTGAACGAATTATCTTCGAACCTTGATATTATCCAGTCGAGAATATCATTACAATCGGAATTCAAGGATTTGTCAGGGTATGATAGCCACTGCTGTCTAATTGCGTCGATATATGAGGTAAGCAAATACATAGCCTGATTGGAAGAACTATAATGATTGCAAAGCAACTTTTCTCCCAGAGCTTCTGTGAATTCCTCTAAAACTTTATTATACGGAGAATGATCCGCAATCTGTTGCTTTAGCCATTGGCAAAAAGCGCCAAGGCAAGACATGAATATATCGGTCGTAATACAGTCAGAGAATTCCAATATAGCAACCAAACGCTCCGAGACGTTTCTCCCCTCTGAAGCCCAAAGATAAGCTTGAAATGCTTTATCCATATCTGAGTGGTAACGTCCTTGGAACTTATGTCCTCTCGCATCAGGGCTAAGATCCCAAGTGCCGTCTTCAGAGGAGGCTTGAAAATGATTAACGATAGAAGTTCCTGTCCTGGATTTGCTTTTTTGCATTCTAATGAAATCGATAACAATGCCCTTCATATCAATTTTATCAAATACCAAGTGGTTGACATTTGCCGTGTGTATTGACAAAACCTCCTCAAAGAATAATCCATAAGAGGCAAGATTATCGAAAGTGAGATGTGGAAGAGTTAATGAAATTGTTCTTTTATACGCTGATATGAACTCAGAAAAAGTAGAGTCTCCACAGAGATTGTCTACAATTTGTAGCATTTTTGCCGCCCATCTAAACCTTTGTAGAGGTGACAGCGATGTTTCGTTTTCGATATTTTCCAGTAGCCTGTAAATAATTTCGTTGTACCTGGTAAGGTTCAAGGCCACTTTTGGTATATTAAAGAAGGGTGTATCATAACTTTTCAGTTTTTCACCAGATTTTATACCAAGAAGAAATTCCCGCTGTTTCTGAAAGTGCTGCCAAATATGACAGCTTTCATCCCAAAATGGTAAAATTGGCTTTTTTCTCCTGCATTTTCTATCGTTAAATGGATCTTTTGTATCATATTTGTTGCCTAACCAAGATATGAAATTGGGGAACAGATCCTGCCTATCATCAATTTCATGCAATTGGTTCCACTTTGATTTTAGCCACACAAAGATTCTATCAGAGGAGGACGAACCATTTATAGATTGAAAATCTTTTCCAAAATGCTGAAGATACCCCCATAGCATGAACGATTCATTAGAGATTAATATAGGTCCTGAAATGTCAGATAATTCATAAAGATCATAAATTTGATTAACGGTTTTCTCGTCTAATAAAAGTTGTTTCGAAAATTTTATTGCGTTAACTAGCAAAAGACAGCTAATCTGGCATGATTCTTTTGATTTCACTAATGGTAAGCAAACTTTGAATAAGCGCGTCATATCATCATTACTGATTTTACATTTGTGTTGGGATAGCAAAGGGATGAATGTAAAACATACCAAATTAAATGATTGAACTTTCTCGAATTTAGAAAAGAGAAGTTCTTTCAACTGCATAGTAAAATTTTGAGTAAAATCTTTTAGTGCTCCATAAAATGAGCACAACTGTAGCCCAATCAATTCCAATTTGTGTGAGTTTTCTTCCCGCAAAAGGTGGATAAGAAATGTGTCCATATCGTCTGAGACCCGTAGAATAGAAGTTATATCCGAATCACATCTCCTCTTTTTAAATAACAAAGATGTATTTTCATGTTTGCTGTTCAGTGCAAAATATGTCAACAGTGATTTTGTTATTCCTAGTATTTTTAGCCAAACTGATGTACCATTACTATCCCTAAGCCTGAAATCACACAGTTCAAACCACGACTTTTTATCGTCTGAATCTCGAAAACTTGAACATTCAATGTAGTCTAATGTAAATAATTGAGGTTTGTAATCACTCAAACGTAAAAGAATGTATTCGCGGTATAGAGACAGAAATGATTCGGAACGAAGCTCTTCTTTGTAGCTCTCTTGGCCAATCATATAGGGCAGTTTTTGGTTCATTAGTTCACTCGAAGTAACATCGAACAGTGATAACTGGTCTTGTACTGATTCATTGGAAGTATGTCCGATTGTGAGATTGTAATTCCATGTTTCCTTAATGAGCATCAGTATATCAATAATACTTAAGCAGTGGCACCTCAAAATTAATTGGTTGATTAAGGACATTATCAACCTTGTATTACCATTTTCCTTTTTATTGAGCCTTAGAAAGTCTATAACGCTCCAAATGATTGTCTTTGTCACCTGATAAATGCCGACTGTATCTAATGTTAATAAATTTAGAAGAATCGATATAAAATTAGTAAGTGTCTTATCGACTATAGATATTCGCATTTGGTGGCTGAAATATTCACAAACTTTGTCCACCAAAGACACCCATTGGTGTACCATGAATTTTAGTTTGAAAGGGTCACTTTTGATCAAGGTATCCAGGGCAAACGACAAGTGGACTGAAACACCATCTAATAAACTTTTGGAGTTCTCTTTGACCATCAATTCAGGTACTACTGACAAAAGCAGCTTAATTGTTTTCACTTTAAATCGTGTGCATGTCTTCTCCACAAATAATCTTAAAACATATGATACTGTGGATAATCTGCTTTCACTTAGTGATAACTTGTTCTTTGTTAGATCCGTCAAGTTTCGAAGGATTTCACAGTATTTTGTGTGTTCAGATGCAAGTAGCTCTACCAGAGCATCCGCTGTAGTTGGCAAAACTTTAGTCGGTATCCTTTCAGGATCTTCTTTCAAAACGGTTGTTAGCTCGTCTAAAGCATTGTTTCTTTCTTTTATCTTGGTCGAGGATAACAAGTATAATGCATCCATGATTCGGTGATCATTCATTGTTTATGATGCCAACTGTGTTGCCTTTTTTCTTTTCTGGTAAACTTTTTTATAAAATCTGCTTGTTTAGTGAGGACAGGAGTGAAATGTTTAGTTAGTTTTAGTTATTCTGTTGTCTTGATTCTAGTTGATCTTAAAAGAATGAATCAATATGCATATTGTACGGCTGGAGTTGTTAGTTCGGTTCTTGCCTGTAGAACGCCCTTCTTAGCATTCATATACATTCCCTCTTTCTGGCGTATATATTGGTCATGGCATACCAAAAAAAAAAAAACATGTAGATCAAGTCGATGACTTTATCTACTTTCAAAAAAGAGTAAACAATGTTAACAATGTCCTCTAAAAATGCAATGAATCAATTGAGTTTTCTTAATCTGTTTAAAAGATCATGTTATATAGAAAATATATATATTTGTAAAATCTAAAAGTAAGAGTCAAAACAATTTCCTTTTTACACGACAACACCGGAGTTGGATGCAACTCTTGGCCATAAATCGGCACATTCTTTACCGACTGGACCAGTGATGGCAGAACCCTTCATTTCACCCTTTGGGTTGGCGATGACACCGGCATTGTCTTCGAAGTACAAAAAGACACCGTCTCTTCTTCTCCAGGACTTGGCTTGACGAACAACAATAGCTGGCATAACCTTCTTTCTTAATTCTGGCTTACCTTTCTTGACGGTGGCCATAACCATATCACCTAAAGAGGCGGCTGGCAATCTGTTCAATCTGGAACCAGAACCTTTGACGGCGATGACGTACAAGTTTCTGGCACCACTGTTGTCAGCACAGTTCATGATGGCACCGACTGGTAGACCTAACTATTTAAAAATACTTCTCAAATTAATGAATGAGAACAGTGTTGTTAGTAAAATAAGTCAAATAGAAAATTGGTATTTTTTGATTAATTTTGAGGAGTGAAAATGAATGATACATCCATCGATTCTAAAGAAATGGCGATGGTTTTTTTCTTGTTGTGCCACACAGTGGACAGAGAGATGMAAGTATGACTACTTTTGCGGCACATAATATTCTTTTTGAAGGTTTTTCTATTGTTTATGGAGTAGTGACTCTCGTAATCCGTCGCTTGTTTCATGAAAAGGGTTTGCAGATTCGTTTAGACGCTGAGAGCATACACCCCATTCAATTTTATAGTTGCATTCTTGGGAGGGCTTAAAATATTCATAGCGTACTAATTGCTCTCTAAGGAAAAGTCTTTTGATCGGAATATGGTTCAGAACGACAAATCTATCATCAAATCATTGATTATTTCACCATGTTGTTTTCAAATCTTGGAACTTTATTTTATAATCAAATTAACCAAATTGCACTATGGCAAGACAAAATTTTAAACATACAGAAATTCTAAACTTAGTACCTTGAGCACCGTTACCGGACATTTTAGTTGTATATGGGTAAGTGGTTTGTGTTACTTGAAGAACCTAATTATAAGATCTATATTGCGAAAGCAAGAGGTTTTTAGCTTATAGCTTTAGCAATACAGTAATATTGCTATTAACGGAACTGGCACATAATGGCTACGGTTCGTATTAGGCCATAATAAATTTTTCAGCCTGGGCGTGTTTGGGTTTGAAACTTCCTTTTTTCTTTTTTTTCACACTTTTTATGAATTTTTCAAAGTTGTTGTACGACGGTTTCTGTTACATTCAGGTGGGTAACCAGAACAGCTGGTTTTGGCGAAGTGAGAAGTGCATGGGTTTTAAAAAGTATTAATAATAATTAGCAAAAATGGTGTACCGGCGTAAAGTCGTCGCATACTCTACTCTCCATTTAAGCTGAAGTGACGTTATTGGTTTTGCAAGTTGAGACTTATGAATATATTTAGTCATTACATACACTTATCCCGAGGGACTGGTTATAGACCAGCTCTTGTTTTCTCTTATTCTGTCTGTCAAAAAGTCTGTGGGGTTGTTGTCTTCTATAACGTCACTACTATCGTTAGCGTTCTTGTCATTATCTGAATTTTCGTGATCGTCGTCATTATGAGTTCTCAGCTTCGCACGTTGTGCACGTGACATGTGACTCCAGTTTTGTTTCTTTTCCAAATACTCTCTTTTATCCATGCTACTGTAACCATCATCGTTTGGATTTGGAGGCCAATTGCTTGCTTTGCTCGCTGCGCTTTTGCCGTAATTCGGGTTGTAATAGTCTTCCTCTAATTCGTTCAACTTCAATGCCTGCAGATCGATTAGATTTATGCCCTTTTCATTCTTAGCCCATCCGTTTCCGCCTTGCAAAATATCTTCTACACATTCTCTTGGTGTAAACTCGCCTGGTCTTGGATCCCAAGGTAACTTGAACGTCTTCTGATATAAGCTCTCAATCAACGGGGTCATCGAAGACGATATCGTCGTGGACAGTCCTGTCCTAGTTGCTGCTCCGTTACTCTTAGTGTTTATAGATGTCGGTGATTTGATACTTGTACCATTTCGTGCCCCATTGTTAGTTGGTTTTGGTACGGAAGTGCCGTTACCGCTACCGTTCGTATTTGGGGAGGTGTTGTTGGTTGACGTTTGATTCGTCGTGGATGTAGGAGTGGACAATTCGGATGAATTGTCCAGTATAGTGTTTATTCCCGGTCGAAAATTAGCGAGTTGGTCATTAGTAACCGATTTTGAAACCTTGAAATCTTCATAGGAGCCTCTTATCAGTTTTAATTGCAGTGACACGTTAATGATAGAATTTACCTTTGAATGCTTCAGTAAGAATCTATTTGTAGTTGGAGTTTCGTCTTCCTTGACATATTCTGCAACGTCTATGTCCACTGTCCCCAAGAGTAGCTTGCCCGTTACCTTTTGGGAGTATGAGTTGTTACCAATAGCCATTAGCGCAGTTGCGTTAGAATTGGTGGTTTTCTTCACTTTAACATTGGGACTGGAATTCAAATTTGACGTGGAGCTCCCATCAGCAAACTCGAAAAATACCTCTAGTACTAAGGGTTTCTTCAGAAATTTTCCATTTTTGTCTAAGTGAAGCTTGACGAGAACTGGCTTGTCTAATGAGTAATTCCACTGTGCCCTATGATGCTGCACGTGTACGTGTTGCGTTGTACCTCTACTCTGAGTCGACGCGGATTGGTGCTCTCCATCCAGAGCTGTCTTATGTCCTGAGGTCCCTGTTCCATCCTTCAGGCGCCACTTCGTGTAGCAAAACCCAGAAGATTGAGGGATATTCACCAGTTCTTTGATCTGCAAATTTAGTAGGAATTTCGGCCTCTTTGCCTTGCTGCTATGAGTAAACGGCATCTTGGCACTCAAAAAACTACAATACTATTTTCTGAATTTCACCTTACAACCACGAATCCCGCTCTAGCAGTGTGATGTGTGTGTGAAGACGTGTTCCTTTCAACACAAATGTTTTCCCTCATTATTAATAAGCATGGTCATCTAAAAAAACGCTAAGGGGGACCCTGAAATAACTTCCACCGAAAAAAAATAAACCCGAAGCTAATATCCGCGCGTTCTTTACCCGGAGAAGTAATT
Organism: Saccharomyces eubayanus; assembly: GCF_001298625.1. Taxonomy (NCBI): domain Eukaryota; kingdom Fungi; phylum Ascomycota; class Saccharomycetes; order Saccharomycetales; family Saccharomycetaceae; genus Saccharomyces; species Saccharomyces eubayanus. The sequence goes on from NC_030977.1 coordinate 66,595, forward strand.
ATTCTAGATTAGCCGCCGAGATCCTTTTTATACAAATATAAGGTCTCTAGAAAGTGGCAAATCAAGACTCCGTCTTAGCTGTGGTCCCGAATGTTCTTGTTACACACAACTTGAACCGGGATGGACTGGGACAGTGGCCCCACTCTAGAATTTGTCTTACGAATGCAAATGAGTTACAGCTTAAAGTGGCGATTTTGAAATACAAAGCAGTTGAGTGGTGGTAAGATATTACGTCAACTTTGGTAGATGCTGAGTTTTTGTTTTTGATGAGAACTTTTCTCACCAACATTCCAAAAAAATAGAGGAACATGGAATTTCATGATGTTGTGCACATATCAAGAATGTAACAAAAGATTTTTGCATGACTTGAACCTATGAAGTGTTAGGATGATTTCCGTTTGTAAACTTTTTCGAGTTTTCCAAGTTTACAAATTTGTTTGTTCTTCCAATTTTGTTTTGAAGGTTTAACATTTTTTAACACGTTGCATGAAACATAACTACCTTTTAAAAATAAATAGAAGAATTTCGCGACAAAAATTAAAAAGAATGAAGCACCACACCTGAACATTATTTTGAGAATACGCAAAAGTTTACATGTAACAGTACCTAGATTTGCTTTAAACGCAATATTTAGGATCTCATTTTGTAACTTTAGCTCCTGTTATTCACCGAGTGAATAAGGCTATCACGTGTGTGGGGAGGGAGAGCGCTCAGCCACATTGGTATGTCTTTTGAAACCGCGTAGTCGGAAACGACATTCCCCCGTACCAAAACAAACGAAAAGACGTGAAAGTTAAATGAATATTATGGCCATAAAAATTTGACAGAAAAACAAGAACATCGAGAAGCTAGAAAAGTGTACTGTTCCCGCCATTGTCCTTCGCCTTACATCCGAAAGATTGGGCGCAGAGTTTCAAAGCAATCACTGATTTTATCAAGGCGGTGGTACTGCGTCAGTTTATAGACACAATAGATACAGTAAAATATTTCAACAAAATTCTAACTCGAGGTACTCGGAGGAAAAAATTACCAATAGAACAATAGAGTATGAATTTCGAAGGAAGAACTCTAGGCAAGAGGTCTAACGTTCACCCCCTGTATATTGCCGTGAACGAATATTCTAAACGAATGGAGGACGAACTCAATATGAAACCAGGTGACAAGATTGAAGTCATTACAGATGATGGGGAGTACAATGATGGTTGGTATTACGGGCGGAATTTAAGAACCAAAGAAGAAGGTCTGTACCCAGCAGTATTCACCAAGAAGACAACTCTGAACAAACCTGAAAGTTTGCGTAAGACACGAACTCAAGAGAGTGGCAATGCAAGTGGCAACGCGATTAACAATTACGGAACTTCGAATGGATACACCAATAAACTAAGTAAGCTTCCCTCACAACAACAGGAAAATAGGTACACTTCATTGAAAAGTACTATGAGCGATATAGATAAAGCCTTGGAAGAGCTAAGAAGTGATTCAATTGAACTAGAAACAAAAACATCACCCATCAAGCTACCTGAACTAAATGCTATGGTTATGCCAGATGAAGAAACTTTAATTCTAGAGAAACCTCAAAACGTGGGAAACACAACACATGACTCTGTCTTTTCGAGTACGGCAGATTTGAATCTAAGCTCTGAATCTCTAAAGGACACAAGCAAATCGGTTATATCTACGAAATCTTTAGAGGCAAGTTCAAGTTCCACTAACCCGTTAGACCCTAAAATGGCAAAAACTTGGACACCAGAAGAGGTTACTGATTATTTTATTATGGTAGGATTCGATCATACCAATTCCAATAAGTTTAAGGAACATCAAATTTCTGGGAAAATACTATTGGAATTAGAATTGGAACATTTGAAGGAACTAGACATAAATTCCTTTGGTATAAGGTTTGAAATATTCAAAGAAGTTGGCAACATCAAATCTGCAATTAATTCGTCGTCAAATGAGGTGCACAACAGCTACATCCCTTTTGCTCTTGACAAAGAAACTACTAAACTAATGCCTGCAGCTACTGTAAATAGGGAAGAAATTCAGCAACCAATCTCCTCTAAGTTTGACACCAACAGGCTACCAAACGTAAATTTCAATAGAAGATCATCTTCAAATACAACAGAGCCTCAAAGACCAAGCTCCGTTGTTGTAAATCCAAATTTTAAACTCCAAGACTCCAATGAACAAGTTTTAGATATAACACAGGTTCCTGATGTGTTTACTGACAAAGATATTTTTGAATCTCCAGGGAGAGCTCCAAAACCGCCATCGTACCCGAGCCCCGTTCAGCCGCCTCAGTCACCATCTTTAAATAATAGGTACATGAACAACAATGCCAGGTTCCCTCCTCAACCAGCAACATCATCTCGAAACAGAAATTCAGTCGTTTATTCAAATGCGGCAATTCCTAACTCTTCCACATCTTCAGATAATTCAACAAATAAGTTCAAATTTCCTGTTATGAATGGTCATGATTCGAACTCCAGGAACACAACTTTGACATCTGCCACTATACCTTCTTTTAATACAGTCAATACCGATGATTCTCTTCCAACAATTTCAAATATCTCTTCAAATGCGACGTCCCACCACCCAAACAGAAATTCTGTCGTGTACAATAGCCACAAGAGAACAGAATCTGGGAGCTCATTTGTCGATTTGTTTAATAGAATTTCAATGCTGTCACCAGTAAAAACAGATTTTGACGAAGAAGAAACAAAACCAGCTTCAAAGTCTAATAAAACTGTATTCGACTCGACACTCAGGAAACCATCTCTTGCACATTCAACAGATCCATCACTTTCGGAACTAAAAAAACATAGAAGAAACTCGTCGATATTATCCTTTTTCTCTTTAAAGAGTCAATCGAATCCAACGTCGCCAACAAAACAATCTTTTACCGTCTATCCTTCTAAGATGACATCCCATTCTCGCTCTCAGTCAAATTCCTATTCACATGCAAGATCCCAATCCTACTCTCACAGTAGAAAACACTCTTTGGTTGCTAGTCCTTTGAAAACTTCATTAAGCCCTATAAACTCAAAATCTAACATTGCCTTAGCAAAGAAAGAAAGTAATAATAGCAGCGAGAATAAAAAGGAGGAAATTGTCCAACCGCCTGAAAGCAAACATAAACATAAACATAAACACAGGAGTAAGCATAAGCATAATACTTCCAAAAGTAGTGCCTCCGAAGAAAAGGGTCGAAAGAAACTTTTTTCTAGCTCAAAAGAGTCTTCAGCTGGAAGCAAAGAATCAAAAAGATCTCCTAGTGAACTCTCTCAAAAACCTACCAAGTCGATACTTCCCAGGTCTAATGCCAAAAAACAACAAACGTCTGCTTTCACTGAAGGTATACGTTCCATCACTGCGAAGGAATCTATGCAAAAGGCAGATTGTTCAGGCTGGATGAGTAAAAAAGGTTCCGGTGCTATGGGGACATGGAAGCAAAGGTTTTTTACTCTTCATGGAACAAGGCTTTCTTATTTCACAAATACCAATGATGAAAAGGAGCGTGGTTTGATAGACATTACTGCACATAGAGTTTTGCCCGCCAGGGATGATGATAGACTAATTTCCTTATATGCTGCAAGCTTAGGAAAGGGCAAGTATTGCTTCAAATTGGTCCCGCCACAACCAGGATCTAAAAAGGGGCTAACCTTTACAGAACCTCGCGTTCACTATTTTGCAGTGGAAAATAAATCTGATATGAAGGAATGGTTATCAGCTATAATAAAAGCTACTATTGATATTGATACTAGCGTCCCTGTTATAAGTTCATATGCCACGCCGACGATATCTTTGAGCAAAGCGCAAACGCTACTGGAAGAGGCGAGATTACAGACTCAATTAAGAGACGCTGAGGAAGAAGAGGGGAGAGATCAATTTGTATGGGATGAAACAGAAAATAGAAGAAATCCAAAATATCCAACTGATCAAGAAGAATTTGTAAATCCTCAAGACTATACAGAGAGTACTGAATTTGAGTACCCAGGTGGGAGATTTTGAAAACAGCAAATATCGCTTGATTCTTAACCACTTTTAACCAACTTAATAATTAATAATTAATAGAACATATTATAAACACTGATATAAAAATATCTAAATAAAAAGTTTACTAATGTATAAAGCCAATTCGAATTTGAATCAAAAGCTAACACGAAGTTCAACATATCAAATGTGAAATATAACCTCTTGTTTTTACTACAACTGTTGTTATGATTATTATTAATATTATTATTACACTTATAAATAAATATGAAAACAAAAGAAAACAAAAGAATTCATGAAAAAAGTTAATATAACTTATTTTTGTTATGTTTTTAATTTTATTGTGTTCCAAGAAAAGGGATCTATCTTTATTCTTGCATGTGACATTTTTGTAATTCATCAATGACAACTTGATTACCCTTTGGATCCAAATTCATAGCCACGGTTAGTTCTTTTACAGCATCTTTTTTCCTACCAACTATTCTATATGTTTGCCCCAATAAATAATGAGCAGTGGCATCATCAGGGACTAATTTCACCAATTCTTCAAATGTTTGTAATGCAACGTTGTATCTCGTCATGGAATATAACAACTGACCCATTTTGTATTTAGATAACGAAGAGGTCGGTTGTAACTGGCATGCTAGTTCATAATACTGTAATGCCTTTTCCTTATAACCTAGTTTTTCTAAAGAACCACCACAGCAACAGATCAAAACTACGTTGACAGGATTGATTGATCTTGCTTTTTCAAAATATAATAAAGCTTCTTCGTATTGACCTAATTTCATAGAACTTGTACCCAACCCATAATAAGCATTATAATGTTGAGGATCGCATGCTAGCGCCTTTCTATAACATGTCTTGGCAGAATCTGAAGAATCATTGGAAGAATGCTCATGGCCTTGCAAAGTATAAGCATACGCAAAATTTGGATCTAATTGAGTAGCTTTTTCGAAAGCTTTTATTGCAGCATCATGGTCCTTTTGTAGGGATAGCAAATTGCCTATACAACACCAAGTCTCAGGTTTATTAGGCATCGTATCCATCAGGCCGTTTGCCAAATTGGAGGACTTTACTTTATCGTGTAAGTGCCATAATAACGTGGAATAAATCTCCATATCTCTCACTCTTGCAGGTTGTAGATCTTTTAATCTGTTGAAATATTTTAAAGACATGTCATAGTTAATGATTTCGAAATGCAGTTTCCCTAATTGGACTAAACACCATGGCATAGTGTCTTTAATGTGAGAAGGGATCTGGGACTCAAACAATCTAATTGCTTTAAACGAATTATATTGTGAAGATGATCTTAATATCAAGGCAAAGTTATACATAATTTCAGGCAGCGTAATTGGATAATCATTTGTCAAAATCGAGTTACTAATTATTAAAGATCTTGAATTTTTCTTCGTAGCGGTTAATCTGCCAGTTGAAGAATACAAGTTTCTTGGTGTTTTGAAAGTCGTTTTGTTCATTATATTGTTGTTATTTTGATAGTTTCTGTCGTTACTCAATAATTTGGATGGAGGAGTTGTTAAAAGTTTATTTCTGTTATAAACTTTAGCCAGTGAGCTTATAGTGGGTTGTTTAGAGGAGGGAGATGCTAAATTCATGGACATATTATTTGGTAACGCATAGGACGCTTTATTATTATTCGTTGGGTTTTTAGGCGTCTGAATATTTTTGTTTTGGTACGACCTTATTGATGGGTTCAACTGCTGTTGCTGTTGCTGCGACCTTGAGAAATGCTGAATTGATGAAAAAGAAGATGCTGATGTAGAAGGGGGAGAATTTGAAGATTGAAATGGTGTATTATTATTGTTATTATTAGTGTTATTATTAGTGTTATTATTATTATTGTTATTATTTTTAGTTGTTTTTGAATATAAGCTTGGTTGTGAACGAGGTTCAAAATGCGATAATGATGTGGTTGGTAACGATGAAGCAGCGTTATTGCTATGACTATTGTTTCTTTGCTTTGTGATGTCGAAAAACACTCTTTTGAGATCGATGGTAGCTCTCATCTTACAGATAGCTTCATAAGACTCCCAGAGATAAGGGTTTATCCCTAATGCCTCAGAATGATAAAACGCACTTTCTTTGGAATGGTCTAATTTCATGTAAAGATTGCCCAGCAAGCAGTTCAAAGTGGCCAAATCAGGAATATTGATGAGATTAGAATTCAGCACAGCATTTACATGCGCGTTATTATTGTTACCAGTGTTCGAAGAAAATGCGTTCGTTATCGATAGAATCGCAAGTATAGCTTCGTTCAGTCCTTGCGAAAGCTGTAAAGCGCAACGACCGAATATGAAAGCGGTACCGAGATGGTACTCTTTAAATTCCTTGGATATCTGAAATGCAGTATGATAGTTTTTATTTAAATACAGGGAAAGCACGTACAGATAAACTGCCTCTGACCAGTAAACATTTGATCTGTCCAATATAGAGCATTCAGCGTATAGCAACTCGGCTAAAAACTCCGCAGAGCTATAGTTCAGCTGCTGGATGGCCTGCTGTATACAGTCCTGCAGCTGTATGATGGTGTTTAAGGCTTGATCATCCGAACTGGGAATACCTCTCGAGAGTGTAAACGGTGCTAATTCTGGATTTACCGCCATGCCTTATTATTACGTATCCTGGACTGGAGTTTCCTGTTTTTATAGATAAAATACGCAGTCACCAGAAACAAAACTTAAAAACTTTCGCAGCTAGGTGTGGTTGTGATGGACTTTTCTGTGGCACCTTCTCTTATTGTTTGGGTCCTTTTGTTTTACTTTTAGCCTGCTATCCTTTTGATGTTCCAAAAAAAAAAAATAGAAATTACTGAGCGCGGGTAATAACGGCACTATTATTGATGTTATATTATAGAATCACTATAGTATAGTGTAGTATACAATATATAGCATAGTAATTGATGGGCGTGACTAATTACGTTTCTTCTCCATGAGCTTCTTACAGGAGTGATTTTCGATTGGTGTGCTTGAGCCTGATAGCTGCGTCAGGACCATTACAAGCAGTAACACGGCGTTCAGTGCCACCAAGAGTGTGCTTGCGTGAGAGTTTGGTGGATACGAGTTCCAGCACCACTCGTGCAGGGCGTACCAGATCGGCCCAACGAAGCAGGGCATTCCCGACCAGAAGATCAGCACAGGCAGTGTCCAATGATACCAGGAAAGGAACTGGTAGTGAAGCGATCTTGCGAAGAGCACACCGATAAAGTTGGACGTGATCAGTATGAATGGGATGGTCTTGACAGGATTTGTGGTGGCAGCGGTGCTGCCCCTTAGCGGATGGCGTAGGGAGGAGCACAAATCGTGCAGGACACGAGGGTACCTTGTGACAAACAAAGTAGTGAGGGCAACAAGATGGCTGACCAAGAGGGCTCGGTGGAACAGCGGGTCGTTGAACGCCTCTTCGTCCATCATCTGCCAGTTGACACTCCACTTAAACATGAACTTTCTGCCGAAATCGAAAGCACACTGGAAGTACTTTCGCGGGGAGTGGCCTAGAAAGGGTGCTGCGACTGCGATCTGCCATGCGATCATCCCGAGCAAGTCCAACAGGGTCATCAAAAGGCTCGTGCCGTTGAGGATGAACAGCGAGATCATCATCGCGGGGAAGTACAGCAGAGCGTTCATCTTGATGCTCACGGCCATGCTGTAGGTCGCAGAGACCATCAGCGTGAGGAGCTTCCTTACTTTAGGGCGCTGGACACACCTGGAAGCCAAGATTGTGCCCAAGACTGTGACGACCATGAAAAGAGTGGTGAAGCAGTCATTGAACAACCGCAGCACGTAAATAGAGTGCAGTCTCTTAGAAAGGCACGCTAACACCACGCACCAGGGTGGCAGGTCCAAAAGGTAGTAACACGTCATTTGCAAGGCCAGTGTTAAGAGATATAAGTACCTAAACAGTGTCTGGCCGCGCTCGACATGTTCCATACCCTCCGTGAGCCAGTACATGAGCTTGTAGATCAAGACGTGGCCCGCTGGGTACACCAGTGGGCCCGTGCCACCCCTCACCTGGGAGTAGTCCAGTACGCCATCGAGTTGAATAGTTTCGATCTGCTCCATGTACGCCTCATAGTCGATCTCTGTGTACGCCACTTTCCTGACGATTACCTTGCACAGCACGCTCTCAAACATGACCAACAGGGGCATGACCACGAGGTTGGCTCTATGGTCGAAGACTAGATAACGCACGCCGTCCTTAAAGTCCTGCCACAGGTTCAGTGGTGGCCTCACAAACTGCTCCCTTTGTGGAGACTCTTCATTTTCCATGATGCTGTGGTTCCTCTCTCTATCGCTCTTTCCCTCTTGCTACTTTATTTCTAGTCAGCACTACTGTGCTGTTCTTATTCACAATAACAAGATTTCCTCAGCTTACTCACAGCACCCAGCAACCGCACACAGGACGCAATAACACACGCATTTTATCAGCAAGAGTGCCCATAAGTGGGCGATCAAGCTCCCGATGAGAGCTAGCAGACGCTGGGAGTGTCCATGCATGCATTATAGCAGTTGTAGACCATCTCTGCAAGCGTGCAATGGTGTCTTCTCTCTTCTTTGCTCATCGCCCCCAGGGTCCACGTTAATTTTTCACTTTTTCTTTGCGTCTCGAAGATTCTGACCTCGAGGAATTTTGCCAAAATTTTTTTCACTCTGCGACTGGCATTTTGTATTTTGGAGAGGCCTGCATGCAGTAGGTGTAACAAGCAGGTTCAAAGCAGGTTCAAAGCAGCAGATTTTATCCAAACATTCAGGCCAATAAGCATAGAAGAAAGAGTCGCGGTCGCCAGCCTTTTCGTTTTTTTCCATTCGTTTTTCTGTTCTTTTGTTTTTTGCATCGTGGCACCTAGAACAAGACCTACCTTGCATCCTTCGCATACTATTTGATCCGGCTTTTTTGGTTTCTATTATATTGTTATTATTATTATTTCTCATTGGGGGTTTCGGTTTTTTTATAATCATTTTCATTTTTACTTTGTTTTAATAAGAGATCATTATCTATGCCAGGCCAGATCATCAGCGTTCCATTTTTGTCACAGACCGAGGACATGGACAAGTACCTGCTGGAGTACCGCAGCCTAAAGCTGATCCGCCAGTCCAGCGACTCCTTCCAACCTCGCAACGCTCCCCCTCACCAGTCGAACTACCACTCGCATTATAACCACATGAAGTATAATAATACAGGTAGCTACTACTATAACGGCAACACTCATAACCAGGCAAGTCTACAGCCTATGAACAGGCCTATTCCGTCGTCTTCTTATGGAACCTATAGCCATAACAGGCCCAATGACGTAACATTTATGAATGCTCAGAAGAAGCACAACAGGTTCAACACCAACAACACAGTGAACCAACAGAAATACAAACAATACTCGCAATATCCCTCCAACCCCGTGATCACTGCCCATTTAAAGCAAACATACCCACAACTGTACTATAATAGCAACGTCAACAACAACAATAGCAACAACAGCAACAACAGCAATGCTCTTTACAATCAGGCACAATTTTCCCCAAGGTACTTCAACTCGAACTCCTCCCCCTCACTGGCCACTTCCGCCTCAAGCTCCTCCTCCCCATACAACCAAACTAATTTTGAATACATGCTCCCATCTAATTCAGCGGCTCCGACAAACCTATCATCGTCGTCTTCAAACAATTCCACGCTGACCAACCCCACCACGGCAACCTCGGCGTCCACCGACTTAATCAACGACTTGCCCACGGGACCTACTGCCAATTCGCTAATTCCAGATTTGCATTCCACACCAACCATACCTTTCTTACCAACCAACCAAACACTGCTAATGTCCTCCACCGCACCTGGCACCATTGGCACCAACATACACCCATCGCAATCTTCACCATCTCCATCGCTACGGGACAATTTCACCTCCGTGCCAGTGAACATGTCCTCAACTGCGTCGCTGTTAATGAATGATTCTTCCTTGGGGTGGGGATCCAACCACATGAACGTATCTTCATCTTCTCAATCGGCATCATCAAGACCATTTGGCATTTGGAATAATGACATGAGCGTCTGGAGTTGAGTATGTAATTTTTATGTATATTATTATTATTATTATTTATGCACGGTTTCTATTTACACGAAGGGCTTAATTTACCACTGAATATCTAAAATCTCTTTGAATTTTTTCTCAAATTCGCCTGCCTTTATACGTCCTTGGCTTTGTCTCATACCTTGTCCGACTAGAAACTTCAAAGAAGTCTTCTTTTTGCCAGAGACGAGGTTCCGTATGAAAGCTTCATCTGTGTGCTGTGCAATTATGTCATTGCACAGAGTCATCAATTCTTGAGAGTCAACTTCTGTGATTGCATGCAATTCAAATTCCTTGATTAATTTAGGGAGATCTGGTAAAAACGAATCTTGGCACCCGCTCTGCTTGAAAGTTTCCAAGATATAAAAGAGCAACAATTTGCCACTAGTAGGCGATATCGTCTCCGTATACAATAGTCTCAAAAACTCGGCGAAAACCGCAGGAGGTAGAACTTCCTGTGCTTTGTCCAATGGGACTTGTAGTTTATTTAAATCACCCAGGAATTCGTGAATTATCCAATTAGTAGGTAATTTTGCGCTACCTTGTTTGCCAATTAGTTTAGAAAATTCATGAAAGGTTTCCAAGTAATATGATCTTAGCGCTTCATGGTTGTACATGTCATTTTGGTTGCTGTTATAAGTTAAAATCTTGGCGTCCTTTAAGGACAACTGGAATGGCTTCTGCATAAGCATTCTCATTATGTCATCAGGCAATTCCGGCATTGATGCCGCCACGCCACTGATAATATCCGGAGCAAGATTGATATACGGCAATTCCGGATCGGGCATGTATCTGTAATYGATGGTAGTTTCTTTGCTTCTCAACTTCACCGTGGAAGAGCCTGTCCAGCCCCGCGTCTCAGGCTCCAGCAGTGAATCGGTTTCGCCCCTGGAGATCAACTCGACTTGTCGTTGGTATTCGTACTTGATGGCATTGATGATAGAGCTGGTGTTAGGCAGGTTTTTCAGTTCCACGCGAGCAAATTCGTTAATCGACAAGTTAACGTCCACCCGCATGGCACCCGTTTCCAAATCCCCGGAAGATATGTGCAAATGACGAACCAAATTCTGGTATTTCTTGATGAACGCCTTGACCTGTTTGATATCACTAAAATCTGGGTTGGTCACCAACTCGATGAGTGGGATGTTCGATCTGTTCAAGTCGACCAGCGTGACAACATCTTTGCCTGTGTCTGTGTAGTGCGACTTCCCCGTGTCCTGCTCTATCTGCAATTGCGMAATGCTAATGTCCTTGGACGACTCGTCGATGCCGTCGAGTTCCCTGGACAGATTGACCTTCCCGCCTCGAGCGAACGGCCTGTAGTGCTGCGTCACCTGGTAACCTTGGGGTTGGTCACCGTAGAAGTAGTGCTTTCTATCAAACTGCGACACCATATTCACCTGGGAATTCAATGACAGCGACAGCTTCATGGCAAACAAAATGGCCTCCAAATTCAAAACCGGCTGCGTCCCTGGCAAAGCCACATCGTAGAAGCTGGTGTGGTGGTTAGGCACATCCGCCAAGGGTGTGGCACTATTGGTAGACTGTGAAAAAAGCTTATTTCCAGTGTTCAATTGTGTGTGAATCTCTAATCCACACTTCAAGGCATATTCCGGCTTGAAGACCGTACTCTGAACTTGCGTAGCTTTACTTCTGGCCAATGAGTAGCACCGAGCAAACCGCAACATATCCAATCCTCACAATGCCTTTGGGCTACAGCACCAACCTGATCCCACCTACCATAAACAATACTTTTCCTATAGTTATTACTATTATAGTGAAAAAGGGAAAAACAATAAGACCTAATAAAAGTAGGGCTATACAGATATTTAATAAGGGCCAGAGATTAGAAACAAAAAACCCTACAAAGAAAGAGAACAATTAGTTAGGGCTTGCTATAATTATCAATTACCACTATTCTCTGCTAGAAATGATCCATAATGCAGTCCGAAGTATACATAATCCCTTACAAACTTGGTGCAAGTCATAAATGGTCTTAATTATGGCTTCTTCTTTTGTGACGCTCTTTATATGCAAATGATATCACTCCAAACGATAAAGTATCCCAAATCAATAGAAAAAAAATAATTTTTCGAGATGGGACAATAATAGAGTAGAATAATAAGCATACTAGGTATAACTTTTGGAATCCTCGGTGGAGGCCAGGAACTTACGGACTGACGAAAAAAAAACTAGAGTACGTAAATTACTTCTTCTTCTAAGCGGTTGTCCATGTTTCAAAGCTCTTCCCACTACAATGGGTCCACTGTTGCCGGTGAAACGTTCTCGGACAGCAGATCGTACCCTTTAACGAACCAACAAGAAGCATCTAACGCTGGCTTGAATGGCCTGACTTTGTCCACGACGAAGCAACAGCAGCCACAGCAGCCACAACAACAACAACCAATGCATTTATTAAGCTCATATCCAATTGCCGGTTCCAATCCGCTTATGAGAGCGGGCGCCATAGGGGCCACCTCTGGTAGCATCAATCCTAGTATGTCCAACACGAATGAGCACATTCGTGTTTCTGGGATGGGGACTTCCAAGCCACTGGAACTGGCGGGGAAGTACATTGATCATTTGCAGCATAAGGACACTAGCACCCCCGTACTCGATGAAAGATCGTACTATAACAGCGGGGTGGACTATAATTTCAGTAAAGAAAAAAATGGTTTGGGAGCGTTTACTCCTTTCGAAAGACAGGACATATTTAACATTCCAGATGAAATTTTACAGGGGGTTTCCACTTCAGAAACAAGAACAGATATGGGTATTTTTCCCGAATTGAACCGATGTTGGATAACTATCGATAATAAACTGATACTCTGGAGCATTGACAATGACAACGAGTACCAGGTGATAGACGACATGAAGCACACTATCCGTAAAGTGGCCTTGGTAAGACCCAAGCCGAACACTTTTGTGCCCACTGTTAAACAGTTGCTTTTAATATGCACCACGATGGATCTTTATATGTTTGCCATTTCCTTGGACAAGACCACCAATGAACTAAGTGTGTTCAATACACATTTATCTGTTCCTGTGCAAGGAATTGATATAATAGACATAGTGTCTCATGAACGATCAGGTAGAATTTTTTTCGCAGGACAGGGCAGTGGTCAGAACATTTGGGAGTTGCAGTATTCGGGCTCAGACGATTGGTTTAATAGTAAATGTAGTAAAATTTGTTTGACGCAGTCTACTTTATCTAGTCTTTTACCCACTAATTTGCTATCTCAAATTCCAGGAGTTGATTTCCTTCATTCGTTTTTTGAAGACAATTCCAACAGTAGTGGCGGTTTCGCCCAAGAAACCATTACACAATTAACCATCGACCAACAAAGAGGTATCATTTATTCATTGTCTTCTAAATCCACTATCAGGGCATACGTAATAACAGAGAAATCGTTAGAGGGACCCATGTCCATTGAACCAGCCTATATCAGCAGGATCATAGGTACTACTACAGCAAGAGCCGCACCAATTCTGGGCCATAAATACTTAAAAATTGTTAAAATAAGTTCTGTCACGCCAGAAGAGAGCAACAATTTATTTTTGGTAGCTTTGACAGTAGGCGGTGTGCGTTTATACTTTAACGGTTCCATGGGTAGATTCAACATTGAAGCTTTGAGACTAGAATCTATCAAATTCCCTCCTAGTTCTGTGACCCCCGAAGTCATTCAACAAGAACTACTACATCAACAACAAGAACAGGCAAAGAGAAGTTTTCCATTTTTTTCAAACTTAATGTCTTCAGAACCAGTTCTCTTGAAATTTCAAAAGAAATCGTCTGTATTACTGGAAACTACAAAAGCAAGTACCATTATATCCCCCGGCATATTTTTCTCTGCTGTTATTAAGTCATCTCAGCAATTACAACAGACAAATAAAAAAGAAAACCTTTCCATCAGTGGCGTATCTGCAGCAACTACTTCATCTACAGCCGCCAGACAGCCACCAGCTACTTTGCAACACAAACTTTTTGTTAGTGTACCAGACTATGGTATTCTAAAAACCCACGGTAAGTATGTTGAAAATGCTTCGTTTTTAGAAACCACGGGCCCAGTTCAACAAATAGTTCCATTATCAGGACTATTCAACGCAACTACAAAGCCACAGGGCTTTGCCAACGAATTTGCTACACAATACACATCAGAGAATTTACGAGTGGCAGTCTTGACAAATACGTCTGTGGAAATCTACAAATATCGTACCCCTGATGAAATTTTCGAGGACCTAATTGATAATCCGCTGCCATTTGTGTTAAACTATGGTGTTGCAGAGGCTTGTTCCACAGCGTTATTTGTTACGTGCAAATCAAACAAGTCTGAAAAATTAAGATCCAATGCTTTAACTTTCTTGACAATGGGTATACCCGGCGTTGTAGACATCAAACCAGTCTACAACCGTTATTCCGTGTCCACTGTATCCTCTTTGTTATCCAAGCCTTCCTTGTCCACCACCACAACAAGTCTCCAACAGTCATTAACCAGTTTCAACAAACCTTCCACTACAAATAAAGAAGATTTTGATTTAGATGATGTGATACTATCTCCAAGATTCTACGGTATTGCACTATTAATCACGAGGCTATTTCGTGACATTTGGGGAAGTCACGTCTTTGCAACTTTTACAGAAAGCAGAACAGACCTTCAAACTTATAACAACCCTTCTCTTTCACTCACCGCACCTATTAATAGTTCTGATACCACCTCACAGACGAATGATGCTTTAAAAAAAAAAAACCTAATTTCAAAAGTCTCCATCTCCAAGGAATGTATTGAGTATTATCTTTCTTCAGTTAATATTTTGAATGAATTCTTCATCACTTATGGCGATTCCATTTCCCAAATATCAGCTCCATATTTGCTATCAAACAACTCGAACGGTAGAGTGGTTGATAAAACCGAAGAAGTCGCAAACCAGGCAGAAAGCATCGCTATTAACGCTTTAATAAAATTGGTTCAATCTATAAAAGAAGGCCTATCTTTCTTAAACGTGTTATATGAAGAAAGCGAAGTCGAAGGATTTGACAGCCAATTCCTCGGTTTCAAAGACATAATAAGTTTTGTTAACCTGGATGTGCAAAGGGACTTAGTAAAACTGGACTTTAAAGATCTATTCACTCCCAATGAAAGAACGAAATCATTAGTTAGAGAAATTTTGTTGTCTATCATCAATAGAAACATTACTAAAGGAGCATCCATCGAGTATACTGCAACAGCGTTACAAGAGCGTTGTGGCTCATTCTGTTCTGCTAACGATATATTAGGATTTAGAGCCATTGAACATCTCAGAAGAGCTAAGGAAATTGGATTACGCAACTATGATTCATTAAACTATCATTTGAAAAATGCTACTAATCTTCTCGAACAAATTGTAGATGATCTATCTATCGAGAAATTAAAAGAAGCGGTATCGATGATGTTGAGTGTAAACTATTATCCAAAGTCTATCGAATTCTTATTGAATATCGCGAACTCCATGGATAAGGGGAACTTAGCTTGTCAGTATGTGGCAAATGGATTTTTGGAGAGTGACGAAAGAAAGCAATACTACGATAAGCGTATCCTAGTTTACGATCTGGTTTTCGAAACTTTAATTAAAGTAGATGAACTAGCTGAAATGAGAACTCCATCCAAGACCCAAAAACAAATCTCCATATCTAATGACGATGAAGTGAAACTGAGACAAAAAAGTTACGACATTGCCCTCAAGTATAACGACAAACTATTCCATTATCATATGTATGATTGGTTTGTATCGCAGGACAGAGAAAATAGGTTATTAGAACTTGAAACTCCATTCATACTTCCTTATTTAATGGAAAAGGCAGGTAGTTCACTAAAAATCTCTAATGTTCTCTGGGTTTATTATTCAAGAAGATCTAAATTTTTTGAATCCGCTGAAATCCTTTACCATTTAGCCACGTCGAATTTTAAAATTACACTATTTGAAAGAATCGAATTTCTTTCACGTGCTAATGGCTTTTGTAATAGCGTGTCCCCATTAAGCCAAAAACAAAGAATTGTACAACTAGCTAGTCGAATTCAAGATGCGTGTGAAGTCGCCGGTATTCAAGGTGATATATTATCGCTTGTTTATTCAGATGCAAGAATCGATCCCACAATTAAGGACGAGTTGATCAAAACGTTGGATGGTAAAATCTTGAGTACAAGCGAGCTGTTCAATGATTTTGCTGTGCCCTTGAGTTATCATGAAATTGCCTTATTTATATTCAAAATAGCAGATTTCAGGGATCATGAGATGATTATGGCCAAGTGGGATGAACTGTTTCAATCTTTGAGAATGGAACTCAATGCTACCGGAAAGAAAGAAGACTCAATGAACTTCATCAACCTACTGTCTAACGTATTGATTAAAATTGGTAAGAACGTTCAAGACTCTGAATTTATTTTCCCTATTTTCGAGCTATTGCCTATTGTTTCTAATTTTTTTTATGAAACACTTCCCAAAGAGCACATCGTACCGGGTTCAATAGCGACGATCTTCATTACAGCTGGCGTTTCTTTCAACAAGATGTACTATATTTTAAAAGAATTAATCGAAACATCAGACTCCGATAATGCCGTATTCAATAAAGAAATGACTTGGTTAATCCACGAGTGGTACAAATCGGATAGAAAATTTAGAGATATCATTTCCTATGACGATATTGTAAATCTTAAGGAATATAATATCGAAAATGATCCAATTGAAAAGTACGTCAAGAACACTGGCAATAACTTAGGTATTTGTTTCTACAAAGAATAATGAACATGAATTCGGTTTTATAATATATATACATATAGATGTATATAGGAAATTGTACATATAAAAAAACAACGCCATAAAGCAAACTGACTAAAACGAACTTTATAGGACGAAATCAGATCAATAAAGGCTACTTTTTCTTATATATCAGGAATAGTTAAATGTTTACTTACTTATTAGTATTCTTTTTTCCATTATATGGTATTTAAAATCTTGAAAAGAAATCAGGTTTATATAAAGAAAGACAAAACGAACAGGCCAGAGGGGGACATTAAACTTTGACAGAGAAAAAAACAGCCGTAACGAAGACAAATTTGGGCGTGATTAACTGGTCTTCTTTTCCTTTTTTTTATTTTTATTCCTTTGTAGTTTTTTTATATTTTATTTTGAAGTATTCCTTCTTTCTGATACATTGAGCTAATCATGATCTAGAAGTAAATATCGCAACGAAGTGAAATGCTATGGAAATACTGGTGAAATCTCAACTCCGCTCGTGCACAAAATTTCTTAATGAATATATATAAATATTTTTTACCCTTGTTTTATTTGTTTTTTTGGATTTTTTATGTAAACAGTCTTATACCGACATAATAGCTCGCTAATGAATCCGCATAGTTTCCGTTCAGTTGTTAACGCTCCACTTCGCTTCGGAAAAGGACTACCAACCAAAAGTGTTTTCTCCAGAGTAAGTCACGTACAGAAACCCATCCTTATCCTTGTGTTCTTGATATATAGCAGACATCAGCGCCGCAGTGGGAGGCAAAGTGTCATTAACAAAAATAAAGATGGCCTTTTCAGGGGGAAGCATTATTCTCTTCCTGATAACATAAACAAATTGCCCGACGGTAAGATCAGCAGGAACTAGGTACTTACGCTTATCAATCTCTGGAATATCAGACTTCTCAGCTTTTTCGCAAATCACAGGTATCCTATTCTTAAATCTCTCGGCGATTCTTTCGGATTCGGCCTTCCTCTTTTCGAACGGGTACTCAGATTTGAACGTAGACTTCATATCTCTCGTAGTTATTTTATTATATATATCTCAACCTTTCAGTAGCTAAGCTTTCTTATCCATCCCCTCTTCTACTTTCAATGGTTCCCCTTTTTGTATCTCCAAGTTTTATACCAAACCTTTTTGCCGCCGCCAAAAAAAAATCAACCGGGTGATGGTTGATCATGTGCCATGATAAGATAAGGATTATGAGCCATTGATGGTGCAAATTGATACAAGTGTACTTCATTGCATGGCTCTACTTTCAACATAAATTACACATATACATCTATATCACTTTGAAAGGAAAAATGGGTTGTACATATTGGCATGAGCTGCTTTCATAATTTGAACACCTTCAGCTTGAAAATGGTGTCGTTAATCGATTGTTCTTCATCACCAATTGGGTCCGTCTTGGATCCGTCGTATTTAGCAATATCGGATCTACAAGTCTTGCTTAGCATATCGAAATGCTCCTTGACGATGGCCTCAAAGTCAATGGTGTCTTTAACTAGTTCATATTCCACTAGAACGTCGTCAGTGGCTTCCAACCCACACTTCTTTCTTAACTTTTGGATTCTATTGACCAGTTCTCTTGCGAGACCTTCAGTCTTCAACTCAGAATAGATCTTGGTGTCCAATATAATTAGAACTTCTTGGTCGGTTCTGGTTTCTTGACCAGATTGAACTGCAGATTCTGGTAAGCCTCTAATGGCGTTTAAGTCACCTTTAACTAATTTAATACCGGCAACTTCTAACTTACCTGTTTCCAAGTATTCCCGTACTTCATCGGAAGTGACTGATGGTAAAGCGTCCTTGACCTTCTTAGCGTCCTTTTTCAATTTCTTACCCAAAATAGGCCAGTCAGCGACTGCTTTGTACTCAACACCATATTTGGCTTCATCCGAGGTTATAACAACATCACGAACATTTAATTCTTCGATGATATAGTTCTTCAAAGCTTCAACATCCTTCAGGTATGATTCATCACTGTGTAAGATGACCAAAGTCTTTAATGGGGTCTTCAAAGAAATGGTTTTCTTTTCACGAATGTTTCTACCTAGGTCGATAACAGATTGCATTCTGGAAACAGCGGTTTCAATGGCTTCATCAAAGTATTCTTTTCTAACTTCTGGGTAAGACAAGAAATGGACTGATCTTCCATCTTTACCGTACTTTGATAAAACGGATTCTGGGATGTACTCCTTTAATTTCAAATAGATACTGTCTGATAAGAATGGAGTGAATGGAGCCATGGCACGGACAAATGTGAAGAGAGCATCAAACAAAGAATTCAAAGCCTTCAGACAGTCATCAACACCATTTTCACCCTTCAAACGACGACGGTTGAATCTAATGTACCAGTTGGTCAACTCATCAATGAAATTCAATAATTTTGGAACAACAGTGTATAATTTATATTGGCCCATTTCTTGATGAATGAATTGAACTAGAGATTGCATAGAAGCCAAGATCCATCTGTCCATAACGTTGTCACTTTTTACAGAAGGATCATACTTGAAATCAATGTCAGATGTCTTTTTCAATAAGGAAATTTGACCGTCCAAGAATTTGAAAGAGTTCCACCATGGTAATAGGACTTTAGATACAACTTCTTTAACACCTTCTTCCTTGAATTTCAAACTCTCGGCTTTCAAGACAGGTGAGTTAATTAAATACAATCTCAGAGCATCAGCACCGTATTTGTCTAAAACAATGAGTGGATCGGGGTAATTCTTCAAGGATTTGGACATTTTTCTACCATCGGAAGCTAAAACAATACCTGAAACGATAACGTTCTTGTAAGGGACAGTGCCAAACAGATGGGTACCCAAGACACTTAAGGTGTAAAACCAACCTCTTGTTTGATCTAAACCCTCAGAAATGAAGTTGGCTGGAACTCTCTGTTCAAATTTTTCAACATTCTCAAATGGATAATGTTGAGAAGCGTAAGGCATGGAACCAGATTCGAACCAACAATCAAAGACTTCTTCGACTCTCTTCAAGTCACCCTTGCCTTGTTTAGATGGAATAGTCATCTTATCAATGACATCACGATGCAAGTCTGTAATATCGGAGATACCAGTCAATTCTTCCAATTCTTTGATAGAGCCAACACAAACGATTTCTTCGAAATCGTCGGAAACCCATAATGGGATTGGAGTACCCCAATATCTGTTTCTGGAGATGTTCCAGTCACGAGCATTTGCAATCCAGTTGGCGAATCTTTTTTCCTTGATAGTGTTTGGAACCCAGTGAGATTCCATGACAGACTCCAACATCTTTGGAACGATGTTCTTGACACGAACGAACCAAGCTGGAACAGAACGGTATAGTAATGGGGTGTCAGATCTCCAGCAGAAAGGATATGAATGGCGAACTTGAGTAGCCATTAACAAATTGCCAGAAGCAGTTAGGTATTTGATGACCAGTTTATCAGCATCCTTAACGTAAATACCGGCAAAATCGGTGACTTCCTCGGTGAATCTACCAAGGTCATCGATAGGGTTTGGTAACTTTGAATCTTCAGATATGATACCGTTCTTTAAACAAGCACTGTAATCCTCTTCACCGAAAGCTGGAGCATTGTGAACAATACCGGTACCGGAATCATTGGAAACATAATCATCAGCGATAACTTTAAAGGCTCTTTCAGCGAATTCCTCGGCAAAATATGGGAACAATGGTTCATACTTCAAACCGACTAAATCAGAACCCTTAATTTTTTCAACGATCTTGTATTTTTCGTTCTTTGGCTTCTTATATAAAGTTTTGATCAAAGGCTCCATTAAAATGAAATAACAATCTCTGGTTTCATCATAAATCTTGACATATTCGAAGTCAACGTTAACACATAATGATAAGTTAGAAGGCAAAGTCCATGGTGTAGTGGTCCAGGCTACCAATTGAGTTTTTTCTTGGCCAACCACATTAAACCCAATAGTGACGGCTGGATCGTTGACATCTTTATAATTTTGCTGAGCTTCGAAGTTACTCAATGGAGTCGTCAACCCGGTAGAATAAGGCATAACTTTGAACCCACGGTACACTTGGCCCTTTTCGTGAAGTTGCTTGAAAGCCCACCATGTAGATTCCATAAAGGATGGGTACATAGTCTTGTAGTCATTGTCGAAATCAATCCAACGACCCAAACGACCAATGGTTTTTCTCCAGTCACTAGCATAAGTCATAACAATAGATCTACATTCGTTGTTATAGTTCTCAAGACCATACTTAAAGACATCATCCTTACCCTTGATTCCTAATTTTTTGTCAATGATATGTTCGATTGGAACACCGTGAGTGTCCCAACCAAATCTTCTTTCCACATGGTGACCAGTCATAGTAGCATATCTTGGAACGATATCTTTAATAGTGGAGGCCAAAATATGACCGTAATGTGGAGTACCAGTGGCAAATGGGGGTCCATCAAAAAAAGAAAATTCTGGTTTATCCTTTGTTAGCTCCAACGAAGTGTGGAAAGCATCAATTTCATCCCAAAGGGCTAAAACTTTTTCTTCCTCCTTTGGAAATGAGAAATGAGTGTTATTCTCTGACATATTTCCTTGGTTCGTTTACTGCTTTTATTTAAAACTAAAAAAGAAATCAAATAATAGGAATCATAAATATGTATCTGACGCAATGTGGTATTTTTCATGTTTAAGAGTCATCATCGCTTCGAAATATCTTGCGTGCTCTGAATTCCAAAAAAAAATTTTTTTTGTCATCAGGCCTGCATTACCCGCAAATGTTTAAGAGTTAAAGCATAAATGATTATATAGAGTGAGCTAAATAGATGATAAAAAAAATCTTAATCAACCTCTTCCACCGTTGGACCGGAGTCGCCTCCACCATCTGTAGCACCCGGATTCGGCATGGATCCAGGGAAACCGCCGGGGCCGCCTGCCCCAGGGCCTCCAGGACCTGCTCCTGCTCCTGCTCCTGCACCGGCACCGGCACCGTAAAACTTGGTCATTATTGGATTGGCAATGGCCTCCAACTCCTTTTGTCTGTCCTTGTACTCGTCGGTTGCGGCTGCTTGCGAAGCGTCCAACCAGTCGATAGTTTCCTGTGAAGCTGCCTCTAGCTTCTTTGAGTCATCTTCGCTAACCTTTTCTTTGAAACTTGGTTCACTAATGGTGTTCTTTAAAGTGAATGCGTATGACTCGAGCTGATTTTTAGCCAGCACTCTTTCGGCTTCTTGTTCATCGTCCGCTCTGTATTTTTCTGCTTCGGAAACCATCCTGTCAATATCATCCTTCGATAACCTACCTTTGTCATTAGTTATCGTAATTTTGTTGCTCTTACCAGTACCCTTTTCCAACGCAGACACATTAAGAATACCATTAGCGTCGATATCAAACGTGACTTCGATTTGTGGTACACCTCTGGGAGCAGGTGGAATGCCGCTCAATTCAAACTTACCCAACAGATTATTGTCCCTTGTTCTAGTTCTTTCACCTTCAAAGACTTGAATCAAAACGCCAGGTTGGTTGTCTGCGTAGGTCGAAAAAGTTTCTGATTTCTTGGTTGGAATTGTTGAGTTTCTAGGAATCAGTTTAGTCATAATACCTCCCGCAGTTTCAATTCCTAGGGACAATGGCGCAACATCTAGCAGAAGAAGATCCTGTGTTTTTGTTGATTGATCGCCAGTAAGGATAGCTGCCTGAACTGCTGCACCGTAGGCAACAGCTTCATCCGGGTTGATGGAACGATTGGGTTCTTTACCATTGAAGAAACCGGAAACCAGCTTCTGGATCTTGGGAATTCTAGTAGACCCACCGACTAAAACAATCTCATCAATTTGGGATTTGTCCAATTTGGAATCAGTCAGCACTTTTTCTACTGGCTCTAATGTCGATCTGAATAAATCAGCGCACAGTTCTTCGAATCTTGCTCTTGTTAGTGAGGTGTAGAAATCAACACCTTCAAATAATGAGTCAATTTCAATAGATGTCTGAGAGGAGGAAGACAGAGCCCTCTTTGCCCTTTCTGCTGCTGTCCTCAGTCTTCTTAATGACCTTTGGTTGTTGGAAATGTCCTTCTTCGTCGTCCTTTTGAATTCAGTGGCCAAATGGTTCACCAATCTGTTATCGAAGTCTTCACCACCCAAATGAGTATCACCTGCAGTAGCCTTGACTTCAAAGACACCTTCATCGATTGACAATAAAGAAACATCGAAGGTCCCGCCACCCAAATCAAAAATCAGGACGTTGTGCTCTGCCCTACCTTTTTTATCCAAGCCGTAAGCAATTGCAGCTGCGGTGGGTTCATTAATTATGCGCAGAACATTCATACCTGCAATAGTGCCTGCATCCTTAGTGGCTTGTCTTTGAGAATCGTTGAAATAGGCGGGAACAGTTACCACAGCATCATTCACAGCGGTCCCCAGATAGTTCTCAGCAGTTTCCTTCATCTTGATCAACACCATTGAAGATATTTCCTCAGGCGTAAAGGTCTTCGTTTCACCTTT
The DNA here is from genome assembly GCF_001298625.1 of Saccharomyces eubayanus. Taxonomy (NCBI): domain Eukaryota; kingdom Fungi; phylum Ascomycota; class Saccharomycetes; order Saccharomycetales; family Saccharomycetaceae; genus Saccharomyces; species Saccharomyces eubayanus. Next base: position 89,902 of record NC_030977.1, read on the forward strand.
ATATTCTACTTGTACGACAGGCTTACCTTCTCTAGCTATGATCTTGAACGGAAAATGCTTGGCATCAGTCGTCACTTCAGGATCGTCAAACTTACGGCCGATCAACCGTTTTGCATCGAAAACTGTGTTGTGAGGATTGATTGCAGCTTGATTCTTGGCGGCGTCACCAATTAATCTCTCGGTGTCAGTAAACGCCACGTATGATGGAGTGGTTCTGTTACCTTGATCATTTGCAATGATTTCTACCCTGTCATTGGAAAAATGAGCGACACACGAATAAGTTGTTCCCAAATCGATACCGACAGCTTTGGACATTTTCGTTTGTTATTGTTGTTGTTTATACAATTTTTTCCCGAACCTCTTACGCTAGTATGCCAAGACATCTAGTATACCAACGTACTCTGCTTAAATACACCACCAGGTCTCTAATTAGGCGGCATGACACATCCCTTAATGGTCTTCCGTCCACCCTTGTAGTTGCTTCTATAATATTCTATAACTTTCCACAACGATCCCTAATTAAGGGCACCCTTAACCTCCACGAGGAATAACTTATTAACACTTATGTTGATAGCGCCGCATATCGATTTTGGTGTCACTTCTGATAATAAACACCACCGGCAATGGTAGGTTTGTATTCGTCATCTTCATCAGGATCTTCTTCAAAATCTTCTTCAGAATCGTTGGAAATAAGTTCATCTTCGTCATCTTTACCAACTAGATGAGGATATTTCTTTTCCATTATACCTTTCGTGGTTAGCAAATTTTCTTTTTGGAAAGAGGAATATAGACAAGTATTCCACACGCGTTCATTCAACAAGATATCTGAATACTGCTCTGGCAAGGTCTTTATCTGGAAATACAAGAGATGGTCTAGTTTTTTAAGCATTTTATTGGGCACTGATGAGCTTGAACATATGAGTTCAACCATTGCATGCCATTGTAGACTTGACCCGTAATTTCCAAAAAACATAGCGTTTAAGAACGCAAATTGCAACTCTCCAAAATACGCGTTAGACGAATTTTGGAACGCTCCTTCGAGTACCACGGCATTGAAATAATAGGATTTATCCAAGAAATCCTCCATTTCATGACCTGGTCTTATAGCTTCTCTGGACTTAAACTTAGCCACCGTGTAATCAAAGCAACGGGAAGATTCATATTCATTCTCACTTTCCATTGTGGAACCAGCTCTCTGCAAGCTGGATTTTAGAAGTTCATTTTCTTGCAAAGTAGTCATTGAAGAATCAACGTAAGAGAACTTATTTTCACCTTGCCTTATTAACTCTCGGATTTTATCCATTCGCACAAACTCGGTTAGATTATACCAGGTATCATCTTCGTCAATTCTGGGATACGAAACCATCATTTGCCGTTCTTTGTAATCGCGAACAATATTTTCGAACTTTGAATGATTCTGTTCTTCCACCATTTTGTAAATACCATCATTGAAATCGTATTGAATGTAGTAGTTTCCCGTTTTACCGTCAAACCAGTAACCATACCTCATACCGGAATCATCCGCATGTTGGAAATGAATGACGTGGACGTGGTCAATGGGAATATCCTTAATTCCCTGGAATGGTTGATTTGCCTCTACATTGAAAGAATATTGGTCGATACCAATAGTAACTTCAACGGGAACAGATGTAAATGGTACGCTATTCATCGGTTGCCCAACAATTCACTTCACACTCACATTTGGTATTCAATATATGGAAGTTAACTGTATATTCATATCATTAAGCCCTAAATCTTCAAGTTATTCATGTTCGTCTGTAGCGACATATATATATAGTTTTTTTTTCGTTTCCAAATGTGTCTTTTCTTCATCCTTTGTCCCTATATAAAGGCAGCATAATCAAACCATTCAGAATTTAAAGTATGGTCTATTTCTTAAGTTTTCCCGGTTACTCAAAAAAGTACAAAACAATAAGCTGACACCGATGCCTTTTGAAAAAGTAGATGGGTGTGGTCACCCAACTGGATTTTTCAAAGATGGACTAACCGTGATTGGCTCGTAGAAATGTCTTTCTCTTTTTTAACATGATGAAAAAATATATTTACACAGACCTGTACTGAACTTCTCGAAGTTTTGCAGATAACAATATTGCTTTTTTTTCTCTGACTATCCACATAAATAACCATCTTACTTCCCTCTCTTTTGCGCTTTTAAGCCTCGCAGTGGAGGGTGTGAATAGCATTTCCGAACTTGAAACTACATGCACTCTTACGTCTCCTATAAAGTGATACTATTGTTTAAACATGGTGAAATGATATGATAATTAAACACACTTGATAATAGTATATATGATATATAAGACTATATGAAAAGAGATGAGGATAAAATAAGGATAATCGAGAGTTTTCTTGAGAGAAAAAAACTTCTGCAAAATTACTCTTAGTTCATCTATTTCTTAGCAGTCAATCTTCTTAGGTAGAAAGCTAATTCTTCACCTTCCAAGATGTAACCATCACATCTACCGGATTGGCCTGGTCTTGAAGAGATACAAGCGTATAATCTACCAGCACTGAATTGAGATTCAACAGAAGATTCGATCTTGGCAGAAGCAGCTCTAGCAGCCCACTTTCTTTCAGCGTTCTTGGTCTTGACAACAGTTTCTTCTTCCTTGGAGTTCTTCTTCTTACCCAAGGTTTGGCCGTAATGAGCTTCGAACCATTGCTTGAATGGAGTAGCATCAATTTGAACAACGGCAGCCTTGGTCAAAGTGTTGGTTCTGACCAATTCATTGTTCGATGGATGGTAAACGACACCAGCGATTCTGGTCTTCTTGGAGATACCTTCGGAAGCCCAAGAGAAGTTACCGGTTTCGATTCTCAAAGCTCTGTATTTCTTGTTACCACCTCTAGTTCTAACAGAGTGAATTCTCTTAGCACCGATCTTGGTGTTGGCTGGTTGACGACCCAATTCAAACTTTCTCTTCTTTCTGAATTGAGCACGCTTGGCACCGGTAGCGGATCTTTTGTGACGAGAATCACGAGAAATACCCATTTTGTAACTGCAATAATAACATCATYGATATTCATTGTTAGTAAAATAAAGAACTCTTGATAAATGTGAATTTTCATATCTTGAACTATGCTTTTGTTGGTTTCTAGCCCATCCCGAGCGCTTTGGAAACACTGTTAAATTGTGTCCACCCAGCTTCAACAGCCTATATATATATTTCTATCACTCTGTTATAAGTCAATTGTTTTCATCATCCCCTTTAATCATATCCACTTTAGTTATTGCCTCATTTAACTTTAAAGAGGAGTCCGCAGCATTCAAAATAATCTACTTTCATTTCTTATATGACTATAGCACATACGTTTTGTCCTGGTGTGTTTATAACGTCTTTTTAACACTATCCAAAAAAAAAGTGCAGTGAAATTTTCCTATATATTAAAGATAGGCCTGTAAATAACGTCTATTAAGCAGATCCATCCAGTAACACCTTTCTTCCACACTGCCCAAGGGAAAGAGAAAGTGCCCAGACTGCTTCTGTCTGCCCCGGTCCGATCCAATCGAGCGTACCGGTCCAAGCCTCAAGGGAAAAGCTAGGCTCTAGTGAGGTTTGACGAGTCCAACCCGTCAATGAATTAGTGGGTTTCTGGCAAGTCCGAAGAAAAAAAATAAAAACGGTGAGATCCCATCTCAAGGAGCGAAGAAAAAATGATATAAGAAAAAAAAGATAGGCAAGGGTGCAAAAGAGGGTGTTTGGATGTACAGTCTTTGAAAAGGCTGCTACACGAAAAAGAAACGGGTCCTGAGACAAATCTGAAGAAAAAGGACATTTTCCGCTAAAAAGCGATTCCAATCACTGCCCATTTAAGAGCAAGACACCAAGAGCTAAAGGACTGTAAGCAGATCGCAGATCGCATAATAGCAACGGAAATGTCGACGTATGACGAGATCGAAATTGAGGATATGACCTTTGAGCCGGAAAATCAAATGTTCACGTACCCCTGTCCCTGTGGAGACAGGTTCCAAATATACCTGGACGACCTGTTTGATGGTGAAAAAATAGCTGTTTGCCCTAGTTGCTCGCTGATGATTGACGTCGTTTTTGAAAAGGAAGACCTGGCTGAGTACTACGAAGAAGCTGGTATACAACCCCCTGAACCCATTGCTGTTGCCGCTTAAACGCTGGGCAAATGGCAAATGGCAAACGAACAATGAAGAAAACACTAAAAGTACATATATTCAAGGCATAGGCGGATTTGCGGAATGCAAACAAAAGCAAAGGCATGTTTTGCCACAGCTTTTGGGCAAGGATTTTCCCAAGTCGTAATAGAAATGATTTTTGCGAGCTTTTCGAATGGGTTCTCTACTAGACGCAAGAACTACCGGGCAGACTTATATATATATCTTTCATTCGTTTTTTGTACATGATACGTACTATGAAATGGTTGCAACTGTATCTTTCTTTTCTTTTTGCTACACGCCTAGCTTCAATCATCTCATCTCATATTGCACTAAATGGCTGTGACAAATTTCACCGGAAAGGCGAGGGATTTTTCTGTTGACATTAACGAAATAGCGTTTTATCAAAATAGTGAAAAAATACCAAAGTATATAAAAGTGTAGATCTAAAGTCAGAGGAGTTAACGAGCCATTTTTCCCCTTTACAAGCACACGGGAGACTACGTATAGGGCAACCCATACCAAGAGGCAAAAGTCAAACAATGGCCAAAAATATTCTAGCGAACCAGGACCCTAAGCTGCAGGCGATGATTGTGGAACACACAGCGCCTGCTCCCAAGGAAATACCCATAGACCTGCCAGTTTTGAAAAGAGTTGCTAGACCGCTGAGACATGTCAAGTTCATTCCAGTCAAGTCGCTTGCTTTCCATTCCAAAACAGGTCCTATGGAGTTTTCATATGAAAAGAAGATCAAAACTCCTATCCCTAAAAACAAAATTGTAGTTCGAGTCAGTAACGTGGGCTTGAACCCTGTAGACATGAAAATCCGAAACGGTTACACATCTGCCCTCTACGGTGAGATTGGTTTGGGGCGCGAATACAGCGGTGTCGTCACTGAAGTGGGGGAGAACTTGAATTATGCTTGGCATGTGGGCGATGAGGTGTATGGTATATACTATCACCCACATTTAGCCGTGGGCTGTTTGCAGAGTTCCATCTTGGTCGATCCGAAAGTGGATCCGGTCTTGTTGAGACCCGATTCCATCACCGCCGAAGAAGCCGCTGGATCGCTATACTGTCTGGCAACCGCGTACAACATCCTAAACAAACTGTCCAAGAACAAGTATCTGAAACCAGAGTCGAACATCCTAATCAATGGTGGGACTTCGTCAGTCGGGATGTTTGCCATTCAATTACTGAAACATCATTACAAAGTGCAGAAAAAACTGGTTATTGTAACATCGGCCAATGGACCTCAGGTCTTGAAGAAGAATTTTCCTGATTTGGCTGATGAAATGATTTTTATCGATTACTTAACCTGCAGAGGTAAAGCCAGTAAACCATTAAGAAAAATGCTTGAAGAAAAGAAGATCTCCCAGTTCGATTCAGTGACAGATGCAGAAACCATACTCACATATAATGAGGGTAAGTTCGATATCGTACTTGACTTCATCGGCGGTTACGATATTTTGAGTCATTCCAGCTCGCTGATTCATGGTGGCGGTGCATACGTTACCACCGTAGGCGACTACGTTGCCAATTACAAAGAAGACATTTTTGATTCATGGGACAATCCAAGTGCCAATGCTAGAAAAATGTTTGGTTCTATCATCTGGTCATACAATTACTCACACTACTATTTTGATCCAAATGCAAAGACTTCTTCCCCCAGCAACGATTGGATTGAACAATGTGGCGATTTTTTAAAGAATGGTACTGTCAAATGTGTCATCGATAAGACGTTCGATTGGAAAGACCATAAAGAAGCATTTTCCTACATGGCCACCCAGCGTGCTCAAGGAAAGTTGATTATGAACGTCGAAAAGTTTTAGATACCCCGATGTATTCAACACAAGATGAATTCTCTTTTATTTGCCCTTTTTTTAATTTTTTTAACGAACTCCATGTTTTAATGCTTTAATATTTCTGTCCTCTCTTGGAGTTCCCTATAGTTTTATAGTACTTATAATATAATTTTTAGTTGAACAATGTAACTCACTTTAGAAAGCCAGCCCGGTTTTGACGTAAACGCGTGTAGATGACAGTGGCTGTTTTATTAGCATATTAGCCTTACTGTCAACTTTTTTTTTCATTTTTCCGGTCATTAAAAAACTTGAAGAAAAAATATTTCGAGGCCCTTGATGGTCATCGAATTTTCAGATATTTAGTTGTGACTTGTACGACGTACAAGACTCTTAGTCCTCACATCCATTATACCATCAACTAAGAATGAACTCCGAGTCTAGAGAGGATACGGCTATTAATAGCATCAAGTTATTGGCAGGGAACTCTCATCCTGATTTAGCTGAACTCATATCAAAAAGACTGGGTATCCCACTTTCCAAAGTCGGTGTGTACCAGTATTCCAATAAAGAAACTTCTGTCACCATAGGTGAAAGTCTCCGTGACGAAGATGTCTACATTATCCAAACTGGGATAGGCGAACAAGAGATCAACGATTTCTTGATGGAACTATTGATTCTAATTCATGCTTGCAAAATTGCATCTGCAAGAAAAATCACCACTGTCATACCTAACTTCCCATATGCAAGACAAGACAAAAAGGATAAATCCCGTTCTCCAATCACAGCAAAACTAATTGCTAATCTGTTGCAAACTGCTGGCTCCGATCACGTTATCACCATGGACCTTCATGCCTCTCAAATTCAAGGGTTTTTCAACATTCCAGTTGATAACCTATATGCAGAACCAAGTGTTTTGAATTATATTAGAACAAAAACTGATTTCGATAATGCCATTTTGGTGTCACCTGATGCAGGAGGTGCTAAGAGAGTGGCAGCTTTGGCTGACAAATTAGATTTGAATTTTGCGTTGATTCATAAAGAAAGACAAAAGGCAAATGAAGTCTCAAAAATGGTGCTTGTCGGTGACGTCACCAATAAATCATGTTTATTGGTTGACGATATGGCTGACACTTGCGGTACGTTGGTAAAAGCTTGTGACACTTTGTTGGAACATGGCGCCAAGGAAGTCATAGCCATTGTTACGCATGGTATATTCTCTGGTTCTGCAAGAGAAAAATTAAGAAACAGCAGGCTATCCAGGATTGTTTGTACGAATACCGTTCCAGTGGATTTAGATTTACCGATTGCTGATCAAATTGATATCAGTCCAACTTTCGCTGAAGCTATAAGAAGATTACATAACGGTGAATCTGTATCCTATTTGTTCACTCATGCTCCAATATAGAACGGTTTTCGTTCAAAACATTAACCGCTAGCATAATAAATAGTCTTTATACTTCTGCCATAGACAACAAGAAAAAGTTATGTTGGAATATGAACTCATTGGGAAAGCCTTTTTTTTTGAAACAAAACTTTAATATAAGGCGAAATAATCCTGGAAAGTGTTAAAAAAAAGATTAGTTTTGAAGACATTATTTAAGTAAGAATTGAAATAGTATATAAAAAAAAAATAATTAATAGAGACGTTGGACGTAACTTCTCATAATATGCAAATAATTCTCAACTTTTCCTGAAACTAAACATTCTTGATTTTTTCCTAGAATGCTTAACAGGAGTAGTAGAAACACAACTATCGTCTAAAGCAGTGTCCACTTCTTCTGGTGTAATAACCTCCTCTTTTTTTTTCTGATTATCGTAGCTAACTCTTAGCCAGTCATCGTATTTGATTAAGTCGTTTATATTCTCCTCATGTTCATTTGATATATTAACACTGCCATTTTTATTAAAAGCATCTAGATGCATTGCTTTGTAGAACAAAACGTATGCTGTGGCCATATTGGGAGATTCACCAGTAAACTCTAACACGGTTTCCTCTTTGACTGCTTCTACTGTTTCATCATCGAATAGCAACCAACCGAACTTCTCATGTTTACACAAAGAAACATAATGCCCATGCTGAGGTCCACCGCCCATGTGAACAACGATTCCGGCCAATTGATATTTCTGACAAACTTCAGAGTCTATCGAAGAGCAAACGTTCAATGTTAGAGGATAGCGAATGTTGTTGAAGAGTTTGATATTACAGTTCTGTTTTTCAGAGTACTTAAACCTCTTCAAATGCAACGCTAAAGTATCCGGCAGTTGTTTCAAGCCAACCAACCTCTCGGCTTCTTGCAAACCACAACATTCATCACAGTAAAACTTATTTGATCCATTTAGCATTTCTCGTTGATGATAGCTTTTCAATATTTCTTGTATATCTGTTTCCTCGTCGCCCTGGACTTCTATGGGGAAATCCAAAAAAGGTTCGTCTCTGGATGTTATGTTATCACAAGTCAAACATTTGATTTGATTAGTTAAAGTACCTTGAAATAGATCATTGATGAAATTTGCGGTTTTATTCAAACCACAACTGTTATTAATACTGTTGCTATTGGCCATGTTTTGATTCTCACGCTCTATATATTCACTCAATTCGTTCAGCAGAAAATTAAAAAACTCATGAGCATCTTGGTGCATAGTGGTATTAAATAAAACGTTCTCCCTCTTAAGAACATCGACAAATGAACTAGGCGATACGACACCAGTTAGATACGTATTTTCAGTTATGCATTCAAAGATGTCCCTTAAACTTGAATATAGGGTAGCTTTACCGGATTCATTTAAGCTATGGTCAACATTAACGATTGGTCCATGAATAAGAGCGGACTTCTTTCTGTATTCAGGCGATATTTGAGAAGAAGAACTTGACCTTCTAGTATCTCTTTTATCGAGTGGATAGAGCAGGCTGTTATTGCTTTCTCCTTTCGGATCGAGATTATTACTATTACTACTACCTCTCGAGAAGTTTTCATTGGTGAATGTTCTACCAACGATAATATTACGAGGGTCATCTGGGGGTCTATCTGTGACGTTCTCTGAGCTCATTCTACTTGGAGCACCAGGCTCATTAGGTGTTTCCACTATCAATGGAGGAGCGTCTTGCAAACCAGAGAAGGGTTTAGGAACAGGCAATGATGCAGTGCTTCCTTCTTTTTTATAATTATCTTGTGCATGCTTCCCGCCAAAGTTTTTAAAAAATTTGCTCTTCTTCTCTGAATGCCCTGTTGCATTTGAACTAATGGAATTCATGGGAGTAGGCTTTCCTTCATCAGTGCTTTGTGATCTAGAGTTGGGTACATGACCATTAGTATTTACAACACTTTTTTCAAAACTAGCCTCGGTGAATATTCTTGGTTTATTGCCTTTCATGTCATGTTTTCTAGATTGAATAGATTCCCTTGGCTTTTCCGGAAATTGTAAAATATTTTCACGCAATGAGGACAGATTGTAAAGGCATTGAAGAACAGAATTACAATAACATGTGTTACCAAAATTCTCATATCCAAATACCTTATTGGAGCCGTCTCCATAGGGCATTGATTCGGATGCTATTGTAGCCAATATAGGTGGTTCGCTTTCTTCCACGATGACTTCTCCGCATGTAGTCGTAGTCTTTGCCATCGACAAATTAAAAATTTCGTCCTGGCTGTAACTCCCATTCTCATGGTTACATGTTTCGGAATTACACTCTAATCCGGAGGAAAGCTGCAAATTATTATCTTCATTTGAAAATGTCTCTTTTATGTCCAGATTAGGGGCAAGTTGGGTATTGGAGGGGTTGTCAGAGGGCGTACTGTCACATGTTTCATCATTTACATCGTAGCTCACTGGCTTAAAATCATTCTTTTCTACTTCTTCTGTAATTGTATCACTGGTGTCTTTCTTTTTCTTTCCCGACTTGCTTATCGTAAACCATCTTCTGATCATGATTGCGTTACTTTTTTCTTGGCTTTAATATTTTGTTAATGAAAGTACTGCGATTTTTCTAGTGCCACGATCTTGCTTTGCCAACTATAGTTTGATGGACTAAACAGTCAAAAGGCAAGATATGATATAGCCAATAATGGTATTGGTAAGTGGAAAAAAAAAAGAAAACGCAAAAAGCAAAAAAACTTCAGTTGTAAAGCAAAAAACCTCTATTGCTAGCCTTATCCTTCACAAAGTAGTGCAATTGTCTTCCTCGAGCTCCTTATCTTTGTGTTTCAACTACCTCATCTCTATGTTCAACACTTTCGGATCGACGTATTTTTCAGCCTTCCGCTAAGATTGACGACGGTCTCCAAACGAATAGGGATAAGCAGCAGGAATTTAGCATTGGAGAAAAAGGAAGACCCTGCCTTTTGTGCTGCGTGTAAAGAGAGACATAATATCGTTATTCGTGAGTTTGCGTGATGTGCACAGAGTAGTGCGGCATATAAACATATAAATAATAGAAGTTACCAGAGAGGGAGATAAATATATAACAGATCATATCGTGCTCAATCAATATATAAGAGATGCTGTGAAAGCACATAAAGAGACGATCCTTGTGTTGATCCTTTCTTGAATATTGTTACATCGGAGAGATTCCGAAAAAGAATATGTATAAATAGCAGGAAACGAAGTCCTGTGTAGTCGTCTTCGCAGAATATAAATAAATTAAGTAAAGGGACAAGGGAAAACCATCGGTAAATAAACAAACGTTACGGTCATTAAAATCCTTGCTCCATGTTCATATCAAACCATCCAAAAAAGTCGTCATTACTGGAGTTACCTTCTATCCAACCTGCACTTTGCTGTTGAAAGAAATCCGACAATTTGTTTCCGGGAGTCTTGGCATTGTTTTCGCTATCCGTGGCTTGATAGTTGAGGGGAGTTACAGCATTGCCACCTGTGGCGAATTGCTGGTTTCCCCTACTACTATTGTTATTGGCGTTATTTGCAAACAAACTCAAAGGCGGATATCCGTTGTTCTTATAAGAACCGGGATCAGAGACCACAGAATGTAGATCCGTCATATTATTTGACTTCGAAGCAACGGGCGTACGAGAGTGAGACATACTACTTTGTGATCTTTCGATGGGATTTGCGTTGTCAAATTGATTGTTGTTATAGTTCACGGCAACATTTTGTAGATTACTATGCTGTCTTTGGCCCTGGTGGTCCATAGCCAATTTAACAGTATTTGATAAGCCCGCAATCGGGTTTCTGATTCCTGGAACGGATGCAGGTAGATGACTCACGGGAGTGCTTACTGATCTTTTCATAGAAAGGTTATCAGGAATTGCATTGAGTCCGATATTGTGGTAGTCCAGGTTCGTATTTCGCGGATCGTTATTCGAAATGGTGTTAGAGATTAATGGATAGCCTGAATTAGAGGGCACCGGTATAATGGTAGACGCGTCTAAAACGGTTCTGCTGTTATTGTAATCGTTATTATTACCTGTATTAGCGAATAAACTTTGAAATTTCACGCTGCCTGTTTCTCCAAGCATAGAAAGCGGTATCCCATTAATTTCCATGATAGAGCCATCAGAGTCTCTGTTGTTCGTCTTGGCAAGTTCTTCAGCCTGCTTTAGAGCATTTTTGGTGGGAATTAAAGTCGTAACTGTAGTTCCGCTCGGAGTGGTCTTTGTCACAGTTTCAAAATCATCTCTTGAAATGTGATTATATAACGGTAATGGGTAAAGTTTCCTATCCATAATCCCACCTGTAGATGAAGGATCACTGTAAATGTCATTGGAAGAAAACTTCCTTTTTTCAGCAGCTCTTTTTAATGCTTGTTTATTGTATTCGGAATCCATCTCTCTTCTTCTCGCCTCATGCACACACCAAACCAAATCATAAAATAAGGAACCTGTTAAATGGGATCTCATTCTGGAAATGATACCATCCTCCTCCACAAACACTTCTGGATGCGTAATTAAAACGAAGTTCAATTTCTCCAACATGCTTGCAGTTCTGGAAATGTCGTTTTCTACACTCGTGGTCCACGCAGTTAACTGATTTCTATAAAGTCTATGGATAGTGACCACTGATTGTCTCGCAGAGTCCAAGTACTTGTCAAGGAGTAAAGGAGTTAGTTGCAACTTGAATAGTATTAACGCAGAAAATGTAGCAGCTTGTCTGATGTAAATCGGCAGTTCAATTAATTGTTGGGTCTCCAACAAATTATTTAATAAAGTCACGATCTTAGTGGCCGTTAAGTAAGCTTCTGTAACATATGGAATTTGGTCAGTAGGAGGTGTTTCAGGTAGGAAAGCAAAACAGCAAACGGTCAATTTAACATAAAGAAAATAGATATTTACAACGTCATCATTTTGAAATTTTAAAGATTTCGCTAGCAAGTCTAATTCTTTACCTAAGATGGATAAAGTTTCCGCACGGTATTTTGGTTCTAGTAACCCATCTGGACTAGAAGTGGAAGAACCAATAATATGAGATAGTTTAGCTTGAAAATTTGCCAAACTTAATAATCTTCTAAATCTTTCTGGTAATTTGTATTTATTTTCACTGGGCGACTCATCATTTGTATTAGTCGTATTCTCATCATCATTAACATTAGCGCTGTTGTTATTATTAGTATTATTACTATTTTTGTCTGGTTCTTCGTCACCACAAGATAAGGCTTTCTCTAATAAATAATCTGTTTGTGAAGTAGGTGGTAAGCCAAGGATACTTGCCCAACAAAGTTCGGCAAAGAATATTCCCAACCAAGTTCTAGTTCTCCATTTTTCGGCATTGGGCATTGAAGTTTGAGTTCTTGTAAATTCAGAAATAAACTCACCCCTATGTAACCCAAGTTGATAGGATAATGATTTGGCTAATCCCACAAAACGATAAGAACAATCATCCAAAACCTTTTGGTTCGGTAGAGGCCAAATACATAATATTAGTAGAGCTTGTGAGATGTGTGTAGATCTMGGKGKTCGYMKYMWMMWKRWWWMAATRRCTAGCTGTTTTATCAACGAACTTAATTTGCTATACATTGTCGGCTCAGGATCGGACAGACTCGCTGTCAACATTACGGTCCAAAAGAGTAATTGCGACTGAGAGTATAATTCGGTGGCATTATTGGAGTACATAATAGGGAAATAAGGTAGATACCTAGTCACGAATACATGGTGTAATCTGTTAGCTTTGTCAATGGAGATTCTTATATCGCCCAGCACAAACTCATCTACGCTCGCATGCGGCGATGGTAATAACGGCATAGTGGTGGTGGTCGCCACCACAGGTGTTTTCGCTTTATTTGGTATTTTATTTGTATCAGCGTGAGCTATAATTGTAGAGGGCCCCTTATTCATTATGGAAGTGGCGGTAGCCGGTGTATTATGAGGAGAAGATGATGCATGGTTTGGAGAAAAGGGACCATTGGGTGTGTTGGTTGCGGAATTGTTTCTATAATAGGCCATCTGCAAAGCAGGAGGCAAACCTTCCTTAGAATTATTGGGCAAGGCTGAATCATTTAACAAAGGTGGGAGTTTATTTGGGTCTGTCTCCACTTTATTCTTCACGCCTGCGGCTAAAGAAGACGCACGCAGCGTTGTACGGGAAGCAGGCTCATTACTTGTCTTGAACTTGTTCTTGCTGTTACTGTGATTGGCTTGTAGAAGTTGAGGTTCCTTGGATAAATACGTCTGCACAGAAACCTTACTGTCACGTTGAGTTGTGGAAGAAGTGGGAGAGCCCGATGAGGGAGAAGAATCTGGGTTTGGGATAATAGTGCCTGGAGTCGGAGCTGGACGTAAATTTAGTTTATTCAAAATGCTATTGCCCATGGGGATGTGCTGTAGAAAATGGACGAAAACGCCGTCATTGGCCAAAAGGGTGTCTAGTTTGGCTTTGACTTCATCCACGTCTTGCCTCAATAATTGTAACTGTGAGCCCTTTTTGGGCCTAAATTGGGGGTTGATTTCACAATGAAGACCAATTTTCTCGCATCTGGAGCAAGGGTGGGGAAAGTTCTGGCTGGCGTCGCACTTAATCTTGTGCTGCCTGCAATGCGTACACGAGGTAACAGGCCTATGGTTGATTTGGTGGCTGTCATCATGATGAGGCATTCGTTGTTTTTTGTTCGGAGATTGCTGCTGTTGTTGCAACTGCTGCTGCTCCAACTGTCTTTTCATATGAGCAGAACTAAAGTCTTGGTCTTGGTCCGAATCTGAATTCTCCTTCACCATGACGAAAATAGTTGTATGCAGTACCCGATAATTCTTGTATACAGTCCTTGGCCATTAGGGTCCCAACAACTACTTGTATGCCTACAATATTTTGATGCCACTCAATTGTAGTATATTAAGAAAAATGATCCAATGAGAGGTCCTTCGTGAAGAGTGAGGTGCTAGTAGAATAAAAGGAAACTAGTATATTCATTCAACTAAAGATGTAGTTATTCATATATACGTGTACATAGTTCGTAGGGTGGTTTACTTCGACTTGGTGAATCTCAAGTAAGGTTTGATTTCATTGAAATCACCGAATTTAGTCTTGGCTTCATCATTGGAGACAGAGGGAGGGATGATGACATCATCTGAAGGCTGCCAATTGATGGGGGTGACTACACCTTCCTTATCGGTCAATTGCAAAGCGTCAATGACTCTCAACACTTCAGAAGTGTTTCTCCCGACTGTGGAGGGGTAAGTAAAGATCAGTCTAATCTTCTTTTTGGGGTCGATGACAAAGACGGACCTCACTGTTTTCAAAGAGCCGTCGTTGATGTTCTTGAACCCATCGGCGTCCACCATGTCATACAAGAAGGCCACGTTCCTGAAAGTGTCCCCAATAATGGGGAACCCCACGTTTTTCACCTTTGCGATTTCCTTGACGTCTTGAATCCACTTTTGGTGAGACTCAACGTCTTCCACGGAAAGACCAATCAACTTGACATTTCTCTTGTCAAACTCCGGCTTCAATTTGGCAAAAGCACCAACTTCAGTGGTGCATACGGGTGTGAAATCTGCGGGATGCGAGAACAAGACCCCCCATGAATCGCCCAGGTAGTCATGGAAGTTGATTTTGCCAGCCGTCGTGTCGGCGTCAAAGTTAGGGGCCTCCGAGTTTATTCTCAATCTTGGCTGATCACCTTGCTTAAACTGCTTGCACAGAATAGGTGCTGTGGCAAATGTCTTGATAGTCTGACATTGCAAGTAAGCCTGTCTGGGGACGCTCCACGCGGTCCTCTTCAATTGAGCATTACAAATTCTACCGAACATCTTTTTGCTTGACTGTAGTGTTTTATTCCGCCTCTGTTCTTCTACTTCGTTAAACCGTAATTCGTCTCTTCTTCTACTTTCCTTTTATCTTATAGCAGCAATAACAATTTGCGGCCCCTTCTTTGCTTTACGTAATTAAAATCTCCGGGGCGGCTCTTTGCCGGGAAACCCCTCCCGGAGATTTTTCGGTCCAAAAATGAAAAAAAAATAGCCGCCCAGATCAGGTCGCTAAATACGGTCTGATGGCTCGTGCAAAAATAGCCGCCCACGCCGTCTACGGTGATACCCTCATATTGCTTAAGAATATACCGCCAATATATGTGTATATATATATGCATATAAAATCGTTTAGTTGAAATGGTGCAAAGTACAGCAAAAACTAGGGAACTCAGATAGCGAGTGGTTACGACAGCAGGTGTGCTAGAACGGGTTCTCATAGGGGGGTACGAGCGAGCAGCCAGGCTAAATTTTTTTCTTTCTTTTTTTTTATGTGCTCTTTGCACACTTCTTTCTTCCTTCTTTGATTTGTCCTGCCTTCGTTTGTCTCAATGGTGCTTACAAGTACGAAGGTCAGTCTCTCTTTGCCTCTTCGGATGACCAGTTCTTCTCTTAGTTCTTGTTTTCTTTCGCGTTGTTGTGGCCGGCACACACGCACGCGCCACTCTAAGAACGATATAAACATATAAACATATAAACAAACACTAACAGTCCGTATCTTTCTTACTCTCCTAATATGCTGAGCCATCCAGACAGTCATGGCCCGCTCTTCTTTACCCAACCGCCGCTCCATGCTTTTCGAAGCGAACAAGAGAAAGACTATAGCGCATGCCCCATCTCCCACTCCTTCGAATGGAAAGCATCCTGTTCCGCCGCCCATCTGTAACAATAGTAATAGTAATGCCATTTCAGAATCGAACATCCACGTATACGTAAGATGCAGATCGCGCAACCGAAGAGAAATAGAAGAAAAAAGCAGTGTAGTACTTTCTACGCTGGGACCCCAGGGAAAGGAAATCATTCTCTCTAACGGCTCTCATCAATCATACTCATCCTCCAAGAAGACTTACCAGTTCGATCAGGTATTCGGCGCGGAATCTGACCAGGAAATGGTGTTTCATGCCACGGCAAAAAACTACATCAGAGAAATGCTGCACGGCTACAATTGTACGATATTCGCATATGGTCAAACGGGGACTGGTAAAACATATACCATGTCCGGCGACATAAACATTCTCGGCGACGTACAATCTACTGAGAATCTGCTACTGGGGGAACATGCAGGCATCATACCGCGTGTTCTGGTGGACCTTTTCAAAGAATTGAGCTCGCTAAACAAAGAATATTCTGTCAAAGTATCCTTTTTAGAGTTGTACAACGAAAATTTGAAAGATTTGTTGTCTGACAATGAGGACGATGATTCAGCGGCAAACGACTCCAAGAAGCAGATTCGCATTTTCGATAATAATAACAACAATTCGTCCATCATGGTCAAGGGAATGCAAGAAATCTTCATAAACTCAGCCCATGAAGGCTTGAATCTATTAATGCAGGGCTCTTTAAAAAGGAAAGTGGCCGCTACTAAATGTAATGATCTCTCTTCAAGATCTCACACGGTCTTCACCATCACCACAAATATAATAGAACAGGACAGCAAGGAACACGGGCAGAATAAAAATTTCGTTAAAATCGGTAAGTTGAATTTGGTAGATTTGGCTGGCAGTGAGAACATTAACAGATCAGGTGCGGAAAACAAAAGAGCTCAAGAAGCTGGACTGATTAACAAATCACTGTTGACTTTAGGTCGTGTGATTAACGCACTCGTAGATCATTCTAACCATATCCCCTATAGGGAGTCTAAGCTAACAAGACTGTTACAGGACTCTCTAGGTGGTATGACCAAAACGTGCATTATTGCCACTGTATCGCCTGCCAAAATATCCATGGAAGAGACCGCAAGCACGCTGGAATATGCAACAAGAGCCAAATCAATCAAAAATTCTCCGCAGGTAAATCAGTCTTTATCAAAGGACACATGTCTCAAAGACTATATTCAAGAGATTGAAAAATTGAGAAACGACTTGAAAAATTCAAGAAACAAACAGGGCATATTCATCACTCAAGACCAATTGGATCTTTACGAAAGTAATTCCATACTGATTGATGAACAGAATTTGAAAATCCACAATTTACGGGAGCAGATTAAAAAATTTAAAGAAAAATACCTAAATCAGCTGGATATTAATAATTTTTTACACTCAGAAAAGGAAAAATTGGTAAATATAATACGAAACTTCCATGTCGATTTTTCCAATTTCAATCTGGAAATCCGGAAAATCCACCGTTCCAACCTTGAAGTAATGACTGAAATTACCCAACAAAGAGATTTATCACAGGACAACTCTCAAAGGCAGTATACTACCAACCAAAATTTGCAACTGGAAATATCCAACCAAGTATTACAGACTTTAGGCACTTTACAAGATTCTTTGATGAACTATAACTCAAAATTTTCACAAGTTATTAGTGGCGTCACTAAAGAATTATCCCTGAACGTAAACTCTCATAAAGTGAAACATGATTCTACAGTCGAATCATTGTTCAATACCACCGCTAACTTATTGACAGTAAAAATGAACGATCTAGTTAACAGTGTTTCACATTCATTGGAAAGTATTCGAAATGATTCTTTATCACACTATAATAAAGACTTGAATGAGATATATCAATCGCACCAACGGTTTTTAAGTAAGTTACAAAATGACATCAAAAGCTGTCTGGATTCAATAGGCAGCTCAATCCTAAATTCCATAAACGAAATATCAGAAACTTGCACCACAAACTTGAATAGTATGAACGACTTAACAAACCACCATCAATCAGTAGCAACAGAGCTGATTGAAAAGCAGCATTTACAAATCGAAAAATTAAAGAATGAATTACTCAATGAGCGTAAAATTTCGAACCACTTTAACAAACAGTCAACCAGATTAAAGGAGTATTTTAAAAATCATGTATCCAGGACCCGTACTGAACTTCATGATGAATTTAACGAATTTATAAGCAGCTTAAAGGAGAAACAATCCAAATTAGATCAAAACATCTGGCAAAAGGCAGAATCCATTTTCAATGAAACCGGTGAAGAAGTCAATGCAATTCATTCCAGTTCAATAAACACTTTAACAGAAAATGCCGAAACCATCTTACAAACGGTCTCTCACAACAGTACAATTTTCACGAAGGATTTAACTTGTCTATCAGAAGAAATGAACATAAATATATCTTCCAAACTGAAGAGCTTACCCATTGGTAAATTTTTAAATAAGATATCTCAAACTATTTGCGAAAGTTGTGGTAATAATTCGTCAACAGCCGACCCGATACTAATTTCTATCAAAAATTTTCAAAATGTAATACTTTCAGATATTGAACTAACAAACGAAAAGACGTTATCGTTGATTAATGAAATATTGTCGCAAACAAAAATCATATCCGATAAAAACAACGTCGATCTAACCATAGTAAATGAGAATTTTAATTCTTTATGCAGTTTTATTTTAAATGATTACAAAGAGAACATAATGCAAATCTCTAAGACACAAGACGATGTACTTTCTGGTCATTGCGAAAATCTGAGATCGGTAAACAGACAGGGAATGAAAACCATTACTACTCACAACATAGAAAAACCTGTTAATATACATCTACAGCCTGAATCAACAGTGATCAAAGTTTTGCCTGTACTGGAATACCCAAAACAGTTTCAAATTTACAGAGACGCTGAAGGCAACAACAGGGACGATACAATGAAGTCGCATTTGAACGAACCAAACTCTTATGCAGGAGAAGACCTCGTTGCATCACAGGCTAGTCCGAAGACTCCAGTCCCTGTACCTGACCAACCTTTACCAAAGGTGCTCGTACCAAAAAGCATAAACTCTACGAAATCCAAAAGATCAAAAACTTTACCAACTTCAGTTGATACTGAACAGGAGTCACGGAATAACTTAAAGAGAAGATTCACCATGGAACCGATAGTAAAAGATAAAGAAATTAAAAATGATGGCACTAAGAAAATCCATCAATAACAGAAATACAGCAACTGTAAAATATATTGTATCACTAAGTGCATTGAGTGTAAATTGTTGCATCTCTACAAAAAAAGAAATCAAAAGTATACGTACCTACATAATTATACAATCTTTTTTCTTCTTTTTGTTTTGCTTATCCTTCTTGTCCTTCAGAAGTAAATTATTTGATTTCCTTGGTTCAAGATTGGTTCCGGATGGACTTCTACCGGCACCACCCAAGTTATCCATATTCAATAGCTGCCCATTTGGCTTTATCTCCGTCGACTGTCCAGCACCTTTTTGTGGTGTTCTGATAGGCGAAGGACCTTTCTTAACATTGTTATTCATATTGATTTGCAAACCCTGTGGCTCAGAATCTCGTTTGGAATTTCCAGTAAAAAATGTCTCGGACTTTGAAGAAACGGTTGAGCTTGGCTTCGCAAACGACCCTTCATTGCCTAATCCATTGTCTGTAGTAGAGAATAAGTTCAATGTGCTGACACTTTTATTCTTTTTATGTTGTTTCTTACTGGCAGCGGCAATTCCACCTTCTCTGGAACCTAGCTTATTAATCGCCCTCTTGTCATTTTTTTCAGCAGCCTTTTCGTACCATTTCCATGCGTATTCCAAGTTACATTCGCAACCTTTGCCATGTTCATAAAAGTAACCAAGGGTAAATTGAGCTTTTGGCAAGCCTGCATTAGCTGCGCGTAAGGCCCATTGGAAGGCCTCATTTTCATCTTTTTCAAAGGCGGGCTCTGCTCCTAATAGGTACCATGCACATAAGCCTAGCATTGCCACGGGATCTCCCTTTAACGCTGCCTGAGTGTAATAGTGTACGGAAAGTGACGTATCCTGTCCTACTGTATCGTTACCTGTCTCGTAGATTTGTGCTAACAAAGTTGCTGAAGGGATATGCCCTAAGCTTGCTGCTTGAATGTACAGCTCCATTGCATATTTTTCATCAGGAATGACAACGTCCAGGAATCCTTCATCGTAAATTTTAGCTAGCTCATATGGTGCCGCCGCCGTCAATTCATTAGCTCTTGCTGAAGCTCTTGATAACCATTTAACACCGTTTAGTTTGGTAGTGACATCGGTTGGAAGGCCCATCCTACCATAGAAGGAATAAAGCCCTAATTTGTACATCGCCGATGGATGATTCCTACTAGCCGCAAACTTCAAAAAATTTATGGATTTACGGGAGTCTCTTGTTGTGCCTAAACCCTCTTCTAAACAATGGGATGCCCTATATGCACTTTCGATATGACCATGCTTTGCAGCTGCTTGAAATAATACAAATGCTTCTTTATTTTCAATCTTCCCAAAGGCTCCTGATGCATAACCGTCACCTAGTAAGTATTGCGCGTCTGAATAACCTTTGATACTTAGTTTTTTCAAGTAGCTTTGGGCTTCTTTTAAAAATTGTGTTTTCATGGCTGACTGACTGACATTTTCTTCTTCAGTATTTGAGACTAGAGCATTTGAAGATTCGATGGTCAGTGCTGTTTGTAACATATATTGGGCATACTGGAACAACACTTCTGGGTCTTTCGATTTCTTGACGTTCTGCCTGTACATTTCTATCGTTTTCAACCTTGGCACCAACGAAGTGTTACTCTTCCCCCCCAGATATCGACTGATCATTTGGTGGGATAGATCTGCTACTGATTCATTGGTAGCAGTCATTTGGGTGTCATTGCTACTGTTCAACAAATACATATGCGACAAATCCACAGAACGAGTTCTTTTATTTTTTTGTTCTATAGTGAGAGATGTGTTCGAACTTGTTTGTCTTAGTGCTCCTAATGATGACGAATTGGTTGGCGTACTTCCTAGGGAAGTGACAGAATTACTGTGCGAACTATGAAGACGAGGATGCGGTGGAGGTGCTAGGGCAAGATCAGCTCCCTCATGACTATTATTATTGCTGCTTGATGCTAAAGGCGCGGACGATGTCCTGGAATGCTCGTTGGGTATAAATTGATTTGCTGTCCGTTTAGGTAAAGCTGCACTGCTTAATTTTTGATTGTGATCGTATCGACTATTTTCTTTCTTGCCAGACAGATCAGAATTCGCCTCCTTCATGCTACTTTGAAACTGTGTGCCCATGTTATCAAAGTTTAAATGCTGTGATTGCATTAAATGCTTCTTATAGGGATGCATCTGCGATGAAGTCGCCATTTTTTCGTCTTTATGCTATTTTTACCACTTGAAATATCAAAGTGGTAATATGCAAAGGAAGTTCCGTCAGCAATAAGTGTAAAGCGAAATAGCAACGACTCGTTTGCCTCTGCTCTTAAATTCTACCCTGGCCTCGAGAAGATCTTCCAGAAGAATTTTTCATTCTTTTTTTAGCAAAGTCAAAACGCGAAGTGAAACGTGGGAAAATGATAGCGATGACTTTCTCGAACGTCTAGGACATGCAAGTGAAAATTTTTTCTAAATATATATATCTATACATGAGTAGCCCCGGATTGGCGGTTAGCTGTGGCTTAACTTCCTTTGATTGCATGAACAACGTACTATGTCAATTTTAGCTATTTTGGCATGCATGGTGCCTATCATAAATAGATGAATGAACTTCACAGTGTGATGTGTGGGTGCGACAAATATATACATGTCGTAAAAGACAAATCCATGGGCTGGAAGATAAAATTTAGAACTACTAAAGCTAACGAATGACTGTGGTTTCAGACTCAGTACACCATAAGAAAGTGCCTGAAGAGAAGCATGTGCGTTAGTCTAAATAACGATGCCTGTGGGGCCTTGCGAAGAAGCCACGATGGCCCTTGCAGCGAAGGTGAAGGTGTACTTCGTGGCAGTAAATCGATGCCCGTTGGCGAGCAAGATCTATTACAGTCTCCCGGGATGATTAACATGTGTGAGTTTTTGCAAGACGATGAAGTTGTTGACGACGAGAAATCCGTGGTACATGTTGCTACAACAATTTCTGCGGAGACAAGTGTGGAAAGCGTAGAGTCCAATCAGTCCAAAAAGGCTGATCAGAGGTATCGTCACATTGCGTTAGATATTTTGGAAGGTACTTTCATAGAGATACCGTATAAGGAATACGCAAACTTCTTGGGGAGTGAAGGCAACCACCGAATTTTAACTGAGTTTATAAAATTATTGGATCCCCTTCCACTATCGTTATTGGAGGCTCTTTCCAATTTATCGAATAGTATCTATTTCATCGCAGAAGCGCAAAATATTGACCGAACACTGGAGTGCTTGAGTAAAGAATGGATACAGTGTCATCCGGATACCCATTGGAAATCAAGCTATAAGTTGTGCCACATTGTTTTATTTTCTTTGTTAATATTGAATTCAGATCTGCATAACGATTTTCAAATCGACCATAAAAAGACTAAATTTTCTATGGTTGCATTCATCAACAATACCCTGAGAGCATTGAGAGAAGAGAGCGAATATGAAGAATTGGAAATCTGTGCCGGCGAACATCTGATCATCGACGAACTTTCAGAATACTACAAGTTGCTGAATGAGACCCCTTTACCGCTGCTTACGGAATCCGAAACATCAATCGCTACATCCGAGTACGAACCTTCTTTGAACAGATTCTCTACTTTGGGATCGCGAGAATATAGTATATCAAATCTGCGTGGTATGGCCTCTAGTTCTACAACCCTATATCCCAGAGATAATCAAAACTCTATAAGAGAAGTGAGCGCGAAATCCAACAGGAACTTTCATAATAATAAGCCCATGCAGACGCTATACTGTAAGGAACCGTTTGACGATGATTTAGTAAGCGACAGCGGTTCTAGTTGGTTTGTTGACGGTCTGGTTTCAATTAGCAAAAAGTCACTACCAAACAGATTCTTTAAGAGAGACAGAGATCAAGAAACTACACCAAAAGTGCACTCTAAAAGATCGTTTTTTGGGTGGCTTAAACCATCGAAAAGTAAAACGTTTATTGACCACACATCTCGTACAACCTCTTTATCGTACTTAAGTAAGGATTCCGAATGGGATAGAGTGAAAGTACAAATCAGAGAAGGCAGAATGCTTATTTTCAAAATAAAGCAAAATGTGAAGGATATCCACCAATCCAATGGGACAAACAGCACTGCTATTGACTATTACAAAGAAATTAGTAGTTCTTATTTTGCTTATTCGCTATTTGAAGCTGAAGCACAAGTGGTGCAAGATAATATAATTATCGGCTGTGAAGCAGTAAACATAAACAAAAATGCGAAAAAGAAAAAGGGAAACTTTACTGTAATCTTCCCTGAAGACATCAATGGTCCTGAAACTGTCTTAGAGTTTCAAACCAAAGACATTGCAGAATCTCATAAATTCACGCAGTGTATCAACTTCTGGGCGGGTAGGATTTCGCCCGTGCCCATGACACAATTCGAACTAGTGTCCAATGAAGAATATGGGTGGAGTGACAAAGTCTTTACCGATCTTACGTGCTTTGATTTAAAGCAAACCACTATAAGCGAATGGAAACCACTGCTAGGCCTGGAATTATTATATGAAGACTCAAAGGATATGGAGACTAAATTGAAGGATAGGTTGG
Organism: Saccharomyces eubayanus; assembly: GCF_001298625.1. Taxonomy (NCBI): domain Eukaryota; kingdom Fungi; phylum Ascomycota; class Saccharomycetes; order Saccharomycetales; family Saccharomycetaceae; genus Saccharomyces; species Saccharomyces eubayanus. The sequence goes on from NC_030977.1 coordinate 113,667, forward strand.
AAGAATTGATGGATTTCACCAAGCAGTTGGGAGTATGGATAGACAGGCACAACGAAATCAAGGACAAGCTAGTTGAAATTTGGAGCTTTGATGAGAATTGTTTTGAAGTGGTTATGAATAATTGGAACTCCAAATATTTGTACATGAATACCCAATACAAGAAGCGACTAACTTATTTAGAAGCTTTACAGAAAGCCATGGAGTCTGTCCCGCTAGACATTTAAAGATATATGGTTATAGAAGTAAGTATGAAAAATATAAACTTAGACGTAGCATTTGTGTTTTATTTACAAGGAATAGTAGCAAATTTTGTAGAAAGAAACGGCGAGGAAGACGCGGCTATTTCGAGTCTGCATCGTTGTTACTTGCCTGCTTTTTCTTGGCGTATTGTCTATCTAAGATAGTCTTCAGTATGGCGTCTTCACCATATTCTTCTTCCTCAATTTTCTTCCACTTTTTCTCTAGATCAGCTCTTTTACCTCTACTTTCTTTAACTGCACGCTTTTTATTGTTCAAGCTTGCCTCTTTGAGACATTTGTTTAAGGCATCCTTTTCGTTGTTACAAAGACCAAATAGTCTTTTATAGTACTCCTTTTGGTGGCATTTATCGAGTGCATTAATAAAATCCAAACAGGCTAAACATATAAAAGGAGAGAAAGAAACAATGTTAGTAGGAAAATTCACTTAGAAAGATTGAGTAGCAAACGGAACCTCACTACATACAATGGAAACGCTCTGCTTCTAATTGTGGATGCATGGTGTAGTACTTTTAGTATCCCACTTTTGTCCTTTGCATCTGTTAATTAGTGAGAGCTATAGGACGCGCGGTGGTTTTTTAATAGTTGTTTAAATTAGTTAATATGCGATATAAAATGTGTGATAAAATATAGAGAATAAATCGAGGGTAAAGGATCAACGAAAACCGATGCCAGTGAGTGGAAACGACAAAGCTACGGTGAGGAGCGAAGATGTTGCACACTTCATGGACGAATATAAGAAGAGGAGGAAGACTCAGATGGCTCGATTTTTCGGGGTCACCATGTTTACACTTCTAACTTGCAGAATGGCTATGAAAAAAATGACAACGACAAAAGGTATGCACACACATTTACTTCCAGTTGTTCCCTACAAGATCCCATTACTAACCTATCCCATTCTATAGCTCCGTTGAGTACATTTCAAACAAACTACACTGTTCCACGCATTCAAGCACAGACAGGAACAGGTGTACAAGAGGGTCTTACAAGTTCGCTCATAGTGACTACGGCCATGACGTTGGGAACATTCGGCATGGGCATCACAGGAACATGTTGGAGCTGGGACGTCTCATCGTTCCAGGAGCTGAAACTACGCTTAGAAAGACGTGCCAACAACGAAACTGTGGTGACAAATATGCCTCTCGATAAGAGCAGTCAGCAGGTAGTGGACGCCCTGGTCGAGCCACAGAATCAGTCCTTTTGTAAATAGTGCGTATACAATAGCAGTAGTTCTAATATATTCAGCGATCAGCGACGCGTCTTACCCGCTTCCGATCTCTTATTGGTGGCAAAAATCAATGGTAATAAAGAAGGGAAGGGGCTGCTGTTAGTTGCACACACAACTTTCCTCCTAGATATGAGTAACGGGTGCGTCGGTAACACATCAATCAAATCAGGGAAGCATGGCAGAAGTACCAGATGAAACCATACAACAGTTTATGGCATTGACCAACGTTTCGCACAACATAGCCGTACAATACCTCTCAGAATTTGAAGATTTGAATGAGGCGCTCAATTCGTTTTATGCTTCTCAGGTAGATGATCAGAATGACAGAAGGGAAGAAGCACATCGGAAGGGTCAGCAAGAGAAAGAGTCCAAGGAGGAGACTCTATCTTCTTTTGAATCTTTGAGGAAAGCTGTGGGTACGGAGAATGTTGGTGGGTCCAGTTCCAGATTAGGGTCCTCCCAGGGTAGTAATGAGCATTTGAAGAAAAAAAGCTCTACTTCCCCTGAACCAGCCAAAAACACAAGCCGCTCAGGGAGTGGCAATAACTCCAGGTTTATGAGCTTTTCCGATATGGTAAGAGGACAAGCAGATGATGACGATGAAGACCATCCAAGAAACACTTTTGCTGGTGGTGAAACATCCGGTTTAGAAGTAACTGATCCTTCGGACCCAAATTCGCTGTTGAAAGACTTATTAGAAAAGGCCAGAAGAGGAGGACAAAGCGATCTTGAAAACGAATCGCGTGACGAAAATGACGAGGAGCATGAGGATGACCCCAACCGCTTCTCTGGAAGAGGTTTTAGATTGGGTTCAACAGCTGATGCTCCTGACCAAGTGGTAGAAACTAGTGCTCCACAACCACAACGTACAAAGCCTCAGAAGGTTACAAGAGAAATCACATTTTGGAAGGAAGGGTTCCAAGTGGCCGATGGCCCGCTTTACCGTTATGACGACCCGGCAAATAGTTTTTACTTGAGCGAGTTAAACCAAGGGAGAGCGCCATTGAAGCTACTGGACGTGGAATTTGGACAAGAAGTGGAAGTTAATGTGTATAAAAAACTGGATGAACCATACAAGACCCCCAAGAGGAAACTGGGCGGCTTTTCAGGCCAAGGTCAAAGACTAGGATCGCCTATTCCAGGCGAGTCATTGTCACCGGTGGAAGTCGCAAAGGATGAAGCTCCAATTGTTGAGGAAGAATCCGAACCTAAAGAAGAGCCAAAGAAGGGGGATACCTCCGTTCAAATYAGATACGCAAACGGTAAGAGAGAAGTCTTGCGTTGTAACTCCACAGACACTGTAAACTCTTTATACGATCATGTCTCATCAAATGCAAATACTGACGCGTCGAGAAATTTTACTTTAAATCATGCGTTCCCTGTTAAACCAATTAATAACGATGACACCACATTAAAGGACGCCGATCTGCTCAACTCAGTGGTCGTTCAAAGATGGACATGATTATAATATAAATCAAAAGTAAGGCTATAAGCTTTACTATATAAAATGCACGTATATATATATATATATATACCTATAGTATATATGCCATTTCTTCCTCAATACAACTTCAGATCACCAGTTATTTGGTCTAATACGGCCTTTGGAGCCGGCCCTAGGCCCAATACGGTAGCGCTTCCGGCAGCAATCTGCGTTCTTCCAGCATCGTGAATAACTGCAGCGTTCACTCCAAGAGAAATAGCCTTCGCATACAACTCGTCCATCGTGAACTTGTCAGGACATTTCAAAGTGATTTTAGCTTGTCCTGCGTTCAGCCATCTTTGAGTCATGATCGGGTTGTACGAAACACGCGTGGGGTCTGTCGCAATGTGTCTGAAACATGACAATGCTGCATGGCAACATTGTGCAGCGATTTTACCCTTCGTCATAGCTAGATCTTGACGAATCACCAATGCCATTCTGACCTCTCCAGGTACGTCGTTTAATAAGTTTGATTCAATATCTTCGTCCTCATCACTCTCTTCGTCGCTTTCACTCTCACTTTCCTCTTCGTCAGTATCATTCTGTACCTTCTCCGTGACCAATTTCTTCCCTGGCAATGAAGAAACGTGGGAAGTCTTGGTTGGTGACGATTTCAATAGACCTAGCTGATAACCTATCGCGAAAGAAATAGCGGTAAAAGTCGCACATAGCGCTATATTGGAATTACTTAACCCTGCCATTGTTTCCATAAGGATCTGATATCATGTTATGCTGAGTTCAATTCGACAATAGTCACTATCGGTTGGCATGCATAATATGTACCAAAGAGTTGCAGATTACCTTTGGCATCTGCTTCGTCGCGCGTGATATATTCGCCGCTGAAGAAAAAACAACATGGTTGTCTCTCAAGAGGATAAACTCAAAGGAGTAAAACATCTTCTGGAAAGTCTTGATTCAACTATTAGCTTTTCAAATATCCTTTCCTGTAGTCTCAACAGCAGTTGATTTAATTTGTGAAGTTGCCATTAGAAGTAGGGGCAAGTAGTTTAACGAGACAAGAAAGAAAAAGAGAGATAAAACATGGGTCAAATATTGTCCAATCCAATTATCGATAAAGAGCATCATTCGGGCACAGACTGTTTGACAGCATTTGGGTTGTGTGCTATGCAAGGGTGGCGTATGTCAATGGAAGACGCTCACATTGTTGAACCCAATCTTTTCGCCGAATCTGACGAAGATCATTTGGCGTTTTATGGTATATTCGACGGTCATGGTGGCTCTTCTGTAGCTGAATTTTGTGGTTCTAAATTGATATCTATACTGAAGGAACAAGAAAGTTTCAAGAAGGGTATATTAGACCAGTGTTTAATCGATACGTTTTTGGCTACCGATGTTGAGCTGTTGAAAGATGAAAAAATGAAAGACGATCATAGTGGTTGCACTGCCACAGTGATTTTGATATCCCAATTAAAAAAGCTTTTGGTCTGTGCTAATTCTGGTGACAGCAGGACTGTTTTGTCTACCAGCGGGAACAGCAAAGCAATGTCTTTTGACCATAAACCAACGTTGATAAGTGAAAAATCTCGTATTATGGCTGCTGATGGTTTTGTTGAGATGGATCGTGTTAACGGTAATTTGGCCTTATCAAGAGCCATCGGTGATTTTGAATTCAAATCGAACACTAAGTTAGGACCTCATGAACAAGTGGTTACATGTGTTCCCGATATCATCAAACACAATTTGAACTATGATGAAGACGAATTCGTTATCTTAGCCTGTGATGGTATCTGGGATTGTTTAACCTCTCAAGAGTGTGTTGATTTAGTTCATTATGGTATAAGCCAAGGTGATATGACTTTAAGTGATATTTCATCCAGAATCGTGGATGTTTGTTGTTCACCCACCACCGAGGGCTCAGGTATCGGTTGTGATAATATGAGTATCTCCATTGTTGCGCTACTAAAGGAAGACGAATCAGAGACTCAATGGTTTGAACGTATAAGATCCAAGAATTACAATATTCATACATCATTTGTTCAAAGAAGGAAAAACATCTTCGATTTCCATGACTTTTCGGATAATGATGAGGAGGTATTTGCGGTCACCACCAAGAAATTGCAAGACCGTCTAAACCATCACAGAGATAATGATGATATGGAGATCGACGATCTTGATACCGAGTTAGGCAGTAGCGCCGCTCCATCAAAATTAACTGGTAAAGATAGGTCTGGTCCCATTGATTTATTTTCATTAGAAGCTCTACTAGAAGCCGGGATCCAAATAAGACAAAGGCCAAGCTCTGATAGCGATGGTAATGCTTCATATTTCCATGGTGCTTCTTTATCAGACATGTTAGCCTCCTTGAGCAATGCTGCTGCTGGAGAAACAGGTCCTGAAGACGCTGATGAAAACGACGATAACGACAGCGAAGACAATAAAAATGGAAATGGAAAGAAGAATTCCAAATTTGAAGAAATTGAATGATGATATTACGAAACTCTATTTTGCAATGAACGGGTACTTTAAGCTTTTTATTTTTCTTTTGTTGGTTTTTTTTATATCTTTTTGCCAAAGGTTTTTTTATAGCATCCTTTTCTGGCCCAAATTGGGAGGTGATAAACTAACAACAAATCGTCTCGGCAGAACCAAAAACTGTAACAGAATTTTTTGAATCCTATTCATATAGATACGTCAGTTTTCCCCTATTCTGTTTCTTTTTTATTTTCTTTGCCGATAGCACTGATGATATACGTTTAATAATCCTTCCCAATATAAAAGAACAACAACAATAATCGTCTATCCGCACCATAATTTTTCTATTAATAGTTAAGCATGATTAGAATAAATTTAGTTAAAAAAAATGTAATTTTGCTCTTTTGTATCAATAAAGGTTAATTTAGTGAAAAAAAAAAACATGAATCAAATGTAAAGCTATACTAATACATTACCATTTACTTAATATCACTCTCCGAAAATTCTGCAGGATGTTTTCCACGTAGCATCCGCCAGTGTTGGAAGATCTATGTCCTTGACTTGCGATATGACAATTGCTACTTGTTCCATGTTACAGGGCTCATTGCGGCCTTTCACTGTGTAAAGTTCATCTGCGTCCAACTTATCAGCCAACTTGTTTTTCTTCACGGACTTAAATGCAGGATACTCAAAGGTGTTGGCCTCTTGCTGTTTGGCCAAGTACTGGAAGGATGCATGCGTTCTTTTAATCTCGCACCATGGGGCGTCTGTTTCCAAAAGCAGGCGTTCTAAGGGTATTTGTTTTACAACAGGCAGGTTCTCCTCGCTTCTTAAAGAACAACCGTTGATGCCGATGAAGCAGTTGGGGGACATGTTCAGTAGTTTTTGCAGATCCGACTCAGACCCCGTGAATGAATGAACCACCAGCTTCCGGTCTGGGTGGAATTTGTAAGTTCTGTTCGATGACGACGCATCCAGTCCCTGTAATTGAAAAATGTCTTTATCGTCAGTAAACCCGGTAATAAATTTTTGCAGAATGCGAACAAAATCATTGCATGCATTTCTCATATGTAGAAACAATGGGTAGCTGCCGAGTTTGTCGTTAAGACAACTTATTTTTAACTGTTCTTCAAAAAACAGCATCTGCATTTCTTTAGAGCTGTAATGGAACCTGTCGTAATCCAGCCCGATTTCGCCAATCGACCGAAAACTGGATTCAGGAGCATTCGCTTGCTGGTTCATCAACTCAGAGAGCTGTTTCAGTTTGCCCTGTGCAAAAGAAGGGTCGCTGAGAACTTTGTTATATAACGACTCATTATACGTTTCATCCATAGAAGGATTATCAATGGTAGAGCCAGGCTTATCCCCTTGGCCAACATCCATAAACTCGTTGACGCAGCATGGGTGAACACCTATTGTATGGTACAGCTTCAGCGGGCTGCGGCCCTTAACGCCGTTGATCAATTCAATGGCACTTTGGGACTCCACAATGGATGAACCCGTCACAAGAGCCACTTTCACGTGTCTCTGGGCAGCGCGGTCCAGCACTCTTGCATAGTCCGCAGGATGGTACTCCTTTCCATTGTAAACACCATGGAACATGGGGTCCGTCAGGTTCAACCCAATATCATAGTATTTCAGCAGAGATTCCGTGGAGCTTGACGTCATATTGCAGTATCGTGTCCAAAGCGGTCTCCAGAGTCCAGAACTTCTTCTGCTCGAGGATTTGAATAAGCCACTCCACATGCAACTTGGACGACGCCCTGGTCGCCTGCGAATCAGCTCCAGCAATAAACCTGTCCTCCATTGCGTGCCCATTGCTGCCATTATCTCATCTCAGAGCCCTTCCACAGGGACGAAAGAACGCTCGCACCAGGACCCTGTACGGGTAACTGCCCACCCCCTTCCCCAGTGAGGGGCTAAGCCTTCTAGAAGGTCCCGAACACGCTTAGAAACTGTCGCAGCGTGGTGGCATTTCAGGAACCACACCAGCGCAGAACCTCCCGACCGCCGTTTAGCAACCAGTTTGCAGGGATTTGCCCAGGGATTTCCCTATGCTACGGTCGACCATCGTGATCGGATCTTACCGAGCTTAACTCGATTCGAGCTCGTTTTTGGGTTCCTCATCACACTGTTTGGCCAGTTCTCCCGCTCTAGATGATTTGTGCGGCATCGTCTGTTGGCGGGAGAGCTAGTTTTTGTTCCGGTGAAAAAAAAAATTTTCCACTGAAATTTGAAATTTGAAAATTGCTATCGATGAGATGAGGTGCGATGCGATGAGGTGCGAGGCCAATGCGATGAGACAAATTTCTACTTCCTGGTGCGGGAGTCATATATAGTTTTTGTACGCTTGTAGTCGCTAGGTCTCTTTTAATTGTTAGTACTTGTAGGGAGAATTCTCACGTATATTCACCCTTTCGGCTACTGATTACTAATACAGGAAGGATATATACACACTTGTTGGCGGAAAAGAAGATATATAAAAGTGATTAGTCAGGCATCCAGCGATGACTTTACCAAAACTCAGTAGTGTTTCTGTGTCGTCAGGACACGTCAGCGCTAGCTCACACGGTTTCTCAATACTAAGCAAGCATCCTCATCCCAATAATCTCATTCATTCTCATTCGCTTTCCCACCCAAATGCAAAGAGTCACTTGTCCACAGTGAACACGAGCAACAAAGAAAACGGTACGAACAGCGACGAGGCAGAGTCGCTCAAGAAGAACAACCCATCTTCGTGGGACCCTAACGACGACATCAAGCTTCGTCACTTGAAAGAGATCAAGAACTTGGGTTGGAAGGAAATTGCTCATCATTTCCCCAACAGAACTCCCAACGCTTGCCAATTCAGATGGAGAAGATTAAAATCGGGAAACCTGAAATCAAACAAGACTGCAGTGATTGATATTAATAAGCTGTTTGGTGTGTATACCACGAGTGTTGCCGCCGTAGCTGCAGGCGCCACTGCTACCGCAGCAGCAGCAGCAGCGCCTGCTGAAGAGGCGCTCAAAGAAGAAGCTATTGAGGACGAAGATATCACTTCGGGGTCTAGCGCCATCGATGACTCCCCACCAGATTTCAAACCAATAGTTAAGGCTAAATACATGGACAGAAAACTAGTGGCGCAAAAATCTGCATCACCGTTTTTGGACCACGAGTCACAGCCTGTCAAACCGAGAGAATTGTTTATTAAGCCGAGGTCGTTCTCCCATTCCATGACCACAAATACGCCCAATGTAAAGGCTACTCAACAGCCTAACCCAAATACTTACAATACCCCTTCTACTAAGCCTAACAGGAACGTTAATTTCAACGACTATGAAAATATTGGACTCGTACCCAAGATTATCATTAGGTCTAGAAGAAACTCGTTTATTCCTTCCACTCAGATTCCTCATCCTACCACCAAGTCTAGGAAGAGCTCACATTCTGTGATTTCTTCTAGAAGATCATCTTTCAACATGATGCACTCAAGGAGATCATCCTTTAATTCTCATGCTCCCACGGAACCTATTTCTAGGCGTCCATCTTTGGTCGTCAGCCCGTATATGACTCCCAGAAGACTGTCAACTTCACAATCTATCCACCACCACCCACAACAGCAGCAATATCACCTAAATCCTATAACCTCTCCGAACTGCAAGATAGATCAATCTACTGATAAAATAACGCATACGAGAACTTTCTTAGATATGCAAAAATTCGCAAACAAGCATCCGTGGTCTAGGGAAGATGATGAGGTTTTACTCAACAACACAATAGACAAACAAAACCATTTATCAACACTAGAAATTTCCATTGTCCTACCTAACAATAGATCCGAATTGGAAATTCAACAAAGGATCGATTATTTACAGAGAAGGGGACACACTAGTGGCATTCACAGAACTCAAGGAAACAGTGACGATGAAGAGGAAGACATCGACCCACTACACAAGGAAGTTGATGCCAATGAAACGACGCAGCGAACATACCAGTACAATGGATTAGAGCCTGGAAATGGTAATTCAAAGGCAAGGATTCTCTCTTCCTTGTCGAATGGGAACGATGTACGCAAAGAGCAAGATGAATTGCCGGGTATAAATTCGATCTTCAAAAATATTTTCTAACATACTGAAAACGAATCTGGCGTATTAAACTAATCCCTAAATAAACGCAACACAAACTCACATATATAAATATAAAATCCATCCGTACAAAGATTTTGTAATACTATTAACTACTAAGGGTTGTTGTTACTATTACTATTGTTACATGTATACACTAATATTCAATATATATATGGATACTCGCTTATTCTTCATCATCCTCTATCAATGTAATTTTTCGCCTCGTTCTGGCCCTTCCTTGATTTTCGTGGCTATCTGTATCGTCGTCGTCGTCTTCTCCTTCGTTTTCGTCTTCGTCTTCTCCGTCACTGTCATCCTCATCACCATCTTCATATGTGCTTTCCTCCTCGCCATATGTACTTTCCCCGTCGTCTTCACTGATAGATGTCTTATTTGATGCGTTATATTCGGACTCTTTTTCATCCCCGACATCATCAAGTGTAAAATCTTCGTCTTCTTCAACATCTGCGCTTAAACTTAGCTCCGGTGCTTCGTCCTCCACTTCTTCCTGTTCTATACTGGCTGTTCCAATATTATTGTTCTTCGTTGTGTGGCTTTCTGGTGGGACTTCTGAATTCTTGAGTGTGAAACAGAGTTCCCAATATGATTCAGAAGCAAATTTTGACCTAAGAAGCTTTTCACGGTTACGGATTTTTTGCAACACACTTTTATCTATACCATCAGCTAGTCTATCACTGCCTGTGGAGTTATATTCGCACATGTATTCTGTTAAAGAAGAAACGGTATTTTGAAAGAAATCACTCACAGAAATTTCTGGTTGTATGGTATTGTTCGCATTAAGTTTGGGTGTCTTGCGACCACCCCTTCTCCTTCCGTGGCTCCTTTGACTTTGACTCCTACTGTTGTTATAGTTTTCTATTTGGGCGTTGTTTGAAATCACAGGAGCCATGGCCTCATCTGCAATAGCCTCATCTGCTAATGCGGTGGGTTCTAAGTTCATCATCCCGTTTATGCCAAATGAAGGTCCGAGTATTATAGGTTCCCAAAGCAGCTTATTGTATTTGACTACAGGATACTTTTTTGAACTCCAACTTCTATAGACATTTTCGATTTCATTCCAGGAACCAACTTTAAGAATATAATTGAAATCATTCAGAGAAGACAACGAACGCGTTTTATGGCGGTAGAGAACTTGAAGCTGTTCCAATCCAAACACTACATCTGTAGGTATCATTCCCGTTAATTTAGCTATATCGTTCAATGTTAACTGTTGGAAGGCGCCTTTGTCTTCATGACTTGATTCGCTTTTAGCATTGTCTCTTAATGTTAACAATACTTCAGCACACTTAATCTTCCAATAGGTTCTATAAGTTAATAAACCTAAATCCGACAACGGTTTTTCGGGAGTTCCTAACTTTGACTCTTTTCTGGATAATAAATACGAGAACTCCATTAAAAACTGACCGTACCCCTTCCTTTGATATATGGGCAAAGTTAAAATACAGCTTAAATTGTAATCATTGGAGTTGAATTTTTCCTTGGAAAAATAACCCACGAAATGGAATTTAGGTGAGGTCTGATAGATATTGTTTTCCTTTTCCTCCCTCTCTGTTAAGACATAAAATATGAATGGCTCAACATCATAATACAAAGTCTTAGAATTGATAAAACACTTGGCCAGTAGGCAGAGATTTTGACAATATATGACGTTCTCTCGTCCATCGATTTCCCAAACGGACAGCTTGCCATCGCGGTAAATTTCATTTCCTGGGGGCCTGAAGGTTAGACACTTCAGTTGGTGTCTAAGACAAGTATACCGGGAAGTCATGTATTTCAAGCAGTATTCGCATATATAAACCATTTTATTCTGGTTTATTTGTTCGGGAAAGGGAGACGTGTACCAGGGTTTGATTTCGTAATCTCGGAAAACAATATACTCTATCAATGAAGATCCGACTCTATTTTGGTTTTTTAGATTTTTACCTTTCCTTCGTTTCTTGTTATCTTTCTCTTGATCAAATTCGGAATGATTACAAAGCGGTACGTTACTATTAATAAATGTAGCTGATTTGGATCTTTCTAGAAGAGTAAGAAACCTTACCTTATCTTCCCAGGTTGGCAAAGTTCTTTTTGTACTGAAATCTTTCGGCTTTTTTATTGCTCCACCATATGGTACATGCCATTGCCACGAGTCACTATCTTCCAGTGGTATACTATCAGAGGGCGATGAATGTGATATATTGTCGGTTTCTATACCCCATTTCTGCCTAAGCCTATTTATTCTTCCTTGAAATCCCGTGGATACGTTAGGCGTGTTGATTTTTTTGCTTACGAGTGGTTCTATAGCTGAAGATTTTAGTATTAACCGTTCAAAATTGAAGAAGTTAATTGGTTCGTACTTAATCCTAATCTGTAACTTTTCATTCACTTCAATATTTGGCTCCATTATAGGAAAATTTATTGCACCCATGTCATTATCCCAATCTATGATATTCTTGGCAGGGACTTCTGGGCGCCGGGAAATTTCAGACCCTTTTTTCTTCTTTGTATTATTGTTCTTATGGGGTAGAGAGCAGATTCTTATTCGATTAGTTCCATTGGTGTTAGGATTAGATCGTTGTCTTGTAGTTCTGTGTCCATTTGTATTCCTTGTAACAAATTGGGAATGTACTAAGTCGTCAATCTCTAAATTTTTTAACAATGCATTTTTTTTAGGTTTTGGCGATTTGTCATTTATTGTTATTGACATTATATGCTCAATTGTATGCAACACTAATGAATAGGATAGAAAAAGAAAAAAAAAAGAGAACGGATATAAATTATGAGAAAGACAATTATAGTTTTTAATTTGGTCGATACTTTTGTCTCTTCTAGTATGGTTAGCTTACTATTTCTTTCCAGATTTTTATTCCAATGGTTAAATCCCCCAATCAATAAAAAACACTAAAATGCCACGTGAATTGGCCAACCTATGACAGGAAAATGAACAGTCTTTGTATAGTTGACCCAAAGAACTCGTTATATGGAACATGGTGCTCTTCTTTGGTCAGTGTAAACAAAAGAACATCAACAATAAGCTGTGGTTACCCGATGCACCTGTAAAATAACGTTTAAACTAGTTCCTGCATGGTCTCAAAAATTGAGCTCTTACAAATGAGTAGTGTTAAATAGGGTGTAGACATTTGTGTAATAAAAAAATCTTACATATTGATACTATATACAAATATATTTATATAGCTTTATACATTTATGGGGAAAGAACGTTTACAAAAAAATAGTAATAACCAGAGTTAAAAAAAAACTCTAATAAGAGGAAAAAAGGAAGGAGGGATAATATTGGCTTGATTACATTGTGTTACTTAAAGTAACTTCATCATTCATTCATTATCATCGTGCATTGACATTAGGTGACATGTTTCAAATAATTAACTTCATCATGATCATTAATTTCATATTTTTATTTCGTGTGTTTTTAGTTTTCTATTTTTTTTTTTTTTCTATGATGTTTTTTCATAGGTTCTTGATGTTTTTATCTTTTTTTTATCTTTTTATCGTGTAAGTTGTACACTTTTCATTACTCGCACTGCTCAATATACAATTAACAAACAAACTCTATAAGTACGAAATGATGATAGCAAAGACTACCACAAATTCTTCTTGTTTTGATTTTGTAAATCCAAACCACTTAAAGAACGGTTTAAGCCTTGTTCTAGACCATCATCTAGTCCGGAATGGCTTAGTGATTTATAGATAAGATCTGCGCTATTCAAATTGTGCGCAGACAACATCGATTCGTCGTGGTAAGATTGGTAGGAAAAGTTCGAATGAACAGACCCATTTGTGTGTTGTGGTAGTAGTTGAGACTGTGTATTTCCTGTCGAGGATGAACCATTAAGGTTATACAACTGCTGTGAAGACAACGAACCGTTCTGGTATGCTACCGGAACGCGTTGCTGGGTTTGGGTTTGAGTTTGGGATGATGGCTGTGCTTGAGATAAAGACTGGTTATTGATTTGAGTTTGTGAGTTTGGTGGAGAGATTTGTGAATTTCTTAGCAATGGGTTAACGGAATTCATTTGATAATGATTGGCTGAATAACCAGAAGGAATTCTTGACGAAGGTGTTAGAGTAGCTTGTTGTCTTAAAAATGATTGTTGTTGTTGCGCAGCTGTTTGTGCATTTTGTTGTACCTGTGGTTGAGGTTGTTGAGGTTGATCTGCGGGATTGTATAAAGAGTTATGGTGAACATTCAATTTGGGTGAACTCAGTGCCGCTTGCATTGAAAATTGACCTTGTGAAGAAATTATTGGTGTTGAGTTAGCGCTATTGTTATTGTTGTTACTTGTGTTATTACCGTTGTTGTTGCCGTTGCCGGTGCTGTTGCCGTTATTGTTGGATGAGTTGTTGACGGATTGATTGCTAACGCTATTTGCCGCGGCAGCAGCATGAGCTTGCAGCAAACTTGTATAAGATTGGGACCTATTCATGGACCCACCGGTAGAGTTTGGTTGTAATGGATGTGCCGATGTCATTTGACCTTGTTGTTGCAAATGGGATTGTAGATTGGCATGATCCAAAATTTTTCTTCTGATTATAATGAATCTTGGGTCATACACCTCCACTAGACCTAAATATGAGCACAAAACATTGATGATTCTCTTGTGTGCAGCAGATATACCCATAGGGTAGGCCAATTCGTAATAATACTTTTCTCTGTCTTTGAACAATAACAATTGGGAATAGATCTCCAAAGTATCAGGATCATTAAAATCTAACTGTTGAGGTGGTAGTGGCAGAGTCGAAGTTGATGGTAAAGGAGCGTAAAACCTTTCGGTAGATATCTGGTTTTGATTGTTAGCATTCATTGCTTGGTACAATGATGAAGTAGTATGCTGAGCAGAAATTGAGGATTGGTTCATGTTGGCATTACCACCGCTATTGTTACTGTTGGAGTTGTTGTTGTTGTTATTGATGTTACTGTTATTGATGTTACTGTTGCTTGCGCTGCCGTTGGTGTTATTGTTAATGGTGTTACTGATTGGGCTGTTTATAATGGTATTAGTATTAATACCGTTCATTAAAGTCGAGAATAATTGATTGTTGGAAGCGTTATTATTTGTGTTTGCGGTCATTTTGGACAATGAATGTAGTGAAAGGTTCGATGAGGATCTGTGCTGTTCTTCCAATTGACCTCTTTTCTCTCTCTTTTCTCTTTCAATTCTTTCTCTTTCAGCTTGAGGTAGCATTTTTTTATATTCTACTTTTAGCTTTCTTCCACTAATTTCCTTGCCATTCAAAGAGGTTATCACTTGAGTGGTTTCTTCGGGAGTGGTAAAATTTGCAAAAGCCAACCCTCTGAAGATGCCGTTATCAAAATGGTAATTGAAGGCGTATGGCAAGGGAAGATCCATGTCTTCGATAATATCTAACAGTTGTTCTTTCTTGATGGCGAACGGGATGTTCTTGATAACAATGGCGTTTGGGATGACATCGTCGTCCAAAGCAGCATTGTTCGAGGAATTAACTAAATCGGTAGAAGTATTTCCATTATCCATATTTCTGACAGCATTTTCACCAAATTCCTCTTGTTCACCATTCACTCTGTCAATGACGTCTCTAGTTTCAAAAACTGGCATATTCGTTTCCTGTTCATTGGCCTCCGTATTCAGATTGTTGTCCTGAATGTTGCTGATTACTGCAGAGGGAGAATCCTCAAAAGAACCGGTCTCCATTCTTGTCTGATTTTTACACTTTGTCCCTAGTCTATCACGTGCGTCTATGGGTAGCGTATCACACTGTTTTCTCTGTCCACTTCTCGGAATTCTCTGCTAATCTCAACTTCAAGCTAAGCAAGCTGCCTTTAATTGTTATTATTTTCCAGAAAAAAATCGCAAAATTGCAACAGCCGTGCATCGTGATACTTTGTTTCCATTACCCTCTGTAATTGCTCAGAATCAATTGAATAATAAGGATGTGCAACTATACAGAGGATAAAATCGAGGCAATATTATTGAGTGGCTAGTGTTTAAGAGACTGTATCCGTGCTGTTGGTTGTAAAGTGTGAATAGTAGCGATAGTAACATCTGAAAAAATGTCTGATCCTGTAGAACTATTAAGAAGAGTATGTTTCAAGATGTGTCGAATGGACAAAACGAAACCTGATTGGTTTTAGCAGTGGTAGATATGAATTACTAACATGGAAATGCGGGGATACATTTCCCCCATTACTTTAAGGCCGAAAAGAAAGGTGTCGCATCATCCGGATTCATGAAACTGTTTAGCGGTTCGGATTCATACAAGTTTGAAGAGGCAGCAGACCTTTGTGTCCAGGCAGCAACTATTTACCGTCTGAGAAAGGAGTTGAACTTGGCAGGCGACTCATTTTTGAAAGCAGCAGATTATCAAAAACAGGCTGGTAATGAAGACGAGGCTGGTAACACCTACGTGGAGGCTTACAAATGCTTTAAGAGTGGTGGGAACTCTGTCAACGCCGTAAATTCACTAGAGAATGCCATCCAAATTTTCACTCAAAGAGGACAGTTCAGAAGAGGAGCTAATTTCAAGTTTGAACTGGGTGAAATCCTGGAAAACGATCTTCATGACTATCCAAAGGCTATCGACTGTTACGAGTTGGCTGGTGAATGGTATGCTCAAGATCAATCTGTAGCATTATCAAACAAATGTTTTATCAAGTGTGCAGACTTGAAGGCTCTTGATGGCCAATACATTGAAGCAAGTGACATCTATTCCAAACTGATCAAGAACAGCGTGGGAAATAGGTTAAGTCAATGGAGCTTGAAGGAGTACTTCTTGAAAAAGGGGCTTTGCCAGCTGGCTGCTACTGATTCTGTCGCTGCCACGAGGACTTTACAAGAGGGACAAAGTGAAGACCCAAATTTCGCAGATTCAAGAGAGTCGAACTTTTTGAAAAGCCTGATCGATGCGGTTAACGAGGGTGATAGCGAACAACTAAGTGAACATTCTAAAGAATTCGACAATTTCATGAGATTAGACAAATGGAAAATCACTGTTCTCAATAAGATCAAGGAGTCTATTCAGCAACAAGAAGATGACTTGTTATAACAACATATACATACACGCACATACATATATACTATAAATGTAACACTTGTTTCACCGAAGCGGCCAACTAATCATCCCCCAGCCGTGCACCTCTTCCTTCGAGATAAACGAGTACCGATGACTAAGAGAAAAGGAGGTAGCAGCGCAACAAACTTCCAAAATGTATCAAGCGTCTGTACATCCTGTGCCTCGTCGGTGCGCTTTAATGGCTTATCAAGAGACGGGAAACGAAACCATCTTCTCACGAGAAATGAGCTGTAGGTTGTACGTCTCGTACGCGGTGTAATGTAAGGATCTTCCCTTAGCTTTCCTGATCCGTAACCCTTGAGGGAAATTGCGCATCGCGATATCTTCATACGATTTCAGTACCTTGTTGACCACCTGCATTCTTGAAATCAAGCTGTAGATGGCCCTTTTCTCGTTTCGTTTCTTTTCCCTTGCTATATAACAAGTCCTCTTTTTTTTACTTCTTTATGCTACCCCTTATCACACTGACCAGGTGTTTCGTAGATAAGTAAAGACGCAGCTCTTCTTCACTTCATCTATTATAAAACGCCATAAACAACAACCTAGTATTATAAGAATATACTTTTTTCCTTACAAGTGTAGACAAGATCGTACTAACTGCAAACAGTGAGTGCCGAGCAGGGAGTGACTAACAAGAAATAGCAGAGGGGAAACTATTCATACCTTGTAGCAAAAAGATGGGGCTGCGTTATTCGATATACATTGAAAACCCGCTATCCTCCCCATCATCCTCATACAAATCAATAAGCGACCCGTTATTCCATTCACAGCATCGAGCACAAAGAAACACATGCTTCATCACTTACGGTTGTAGACATTGTAAGACGCATCTTTCTAGCTCCTTCCAAATCATTTCCAGAGATTATAGAGGCAGGACTGGCACTGCCTACTTAATGAACAAAGTTGTCAACGTTGTTGAAGGAAAGGTCGAACAACGAAGAATGCTAACTGGCGACTATTTGGTTTGCGATATCCTCTGCCATTGGTGTAAAAGGAACGTCGGGTGGAAGTACTTGCAAAGTAGCAACGACGATCAACAATATAAAGAAGGTAAGTTCATTTTAGAGTTGAAGAACATCTGCAAATGTACTTGACGGGTTACTTCGTTTGCTAGCTAGCGGTTCAGCTTTCCTCCTTCGTGCGGCAGCGTACGATTATTTTAGGACCTGATTTTTCTTATTCAGTATTTACTATTCTTCTATTCATGGTTTCATCACTAATCTGGGTGTGGATTAGGTTTTGGTTTGGTATGGTTTTTTTATTTTTTCAAGTAGTCTTTATTTTTCGTGATTATGTGCTTTATCTTATTTTTTTCTTTATTTTTTTTAATATTCCTCTTTAAAAAAATATTTGGGTATTCGTCTAGTGTTTCACTGGGCTTCATACCCAATTTCACTAGGCCATCTTCGTATGTTCTTCCTCAGTCTACATTTTTGTATTTATTTTTTATTTTTTTTACATGGAACTATTATTTTCTTTGTTTTATACACTCGGGTATAAGCAGTAGAATGTTATTCACATTACCGTGTTAACAGAATTGAGATTTTTTAAAAACTTAAGTAACAGCTTCAATACATAACAATCTAACATACATTTTTATAAAATGGAGAAAAAAAGTGATAAATATACCATTCATAAAATACAACATATTCTAATTCTAGAATAATTCACAATATACAGATAAAACTTGGAAAAGCACAAAAAATATATTTTAATTTCCAACGGAAATTACAAAAGGAGAAATGAAACAAATTCACATGTTATAGACAAACTAAGCGCTATCAAGCAGGAAATTCGTAGCGGCTTCCAAATCCCAGTTGGACTTTTCTAAGGCGTTATGTGCTTCTTCTTCAGTGAACCCCATACCGCTTAGTTCTTCAACGGCTAGGGACTTTGGTGTGGTAGCAACACCTCGGTTAATTATGGGATTCGTTTGCTTACCGGAATCAATAGTAGAATCGGCCTTTAATGGGACTGGATGTTTTGGAATGGTGGATTCTGGTATGACGACTGTTTCAGCCTTTGAGTTACCAAATCCAGCAAATATCTCGTCCCATTCATCATTGCTTACTTGAGCAGGATCAGTGGTAGATTGCTGTTTAACCTGTTCCTTTGGAATGCTTGGATTGGAAGAGCTAGTTAAGGTCCCTGTGAATGCATTTGCCTGTAACTCATCATCTAAGTCTTTATGGTGTATTGTTTCAAATTGTTCCATAGATCCAGTATTAGCAACATTTTCAAATTCAGATTCAGAATCAGCACCGTTATCTTCTTCTACCGCTGCTTGCTCCAACCCTGCAAATTCGTCATCAAATTCGTCTTTGGAGGGTGAAATCACTCTCTGAGTGTTGGTCTCATTATGTGAAAAAGAATAGTCCTGGAGCGGACTTTGTAGTCCCTGTTCCGACAAACCAGATGAAGCCTGGGGATTAGATGGAGTTTCAGAGGACTTCACTGCACCAGAAGGAATTTCTCTAGTATCCTCGAATTCATCATCTGAAGACGATGAATCGCTTTCATCGATGTGTAATTCCTGAATTGGTGGGAATTCTTCATTAATTGACTTGGATTTTGACTGGCCATTTGGAAGGGATTGAGCAGATAGTCTTGGTGATTCTTGAATAGAACTCTCAGATTCACCATCTTCATTAGAATCTGCCATCTTAGTAGTACTGCCATTTTCGATAACTTCTGTACTTTCATTGCTCAAAACATCTGTAGAAGCTGTGGCTGGAGTAGCTTCCCATTCGCCGGGAATATGTGATAAGTTTTCGGTTCTGTCGCTGTTTGCAGCATTACTGATGGTAGTATCACGTTCTTCTAGTGTTTCCGGTAACTCGACATCATCTCTAACAGATTGGGGAGCATTATTGGCAATGGAAGATGTTAATGACTGACTTCTTGGAATACCATATTCATTCAGATCACCATCGAATCTGTCACTTAATGTCTCAGTCAAATTAACATTTCTTGTTTCAGTGCCTGAGTCGGTGCCATTATTTGTGGTAGTATTTTCATTATCACTTTGGGAACCTAAAGTGGGAACGTCTCTATCAAATACATCGCTTTCGGTTCTTTCTGTCTTTTCTTCATCTTCCTTGACTCGATTGACATTCAAATTTGAGTTCTCAACCGTCGTATCAACAAATTCGGATACAGTGTCTTCGTGTACATTTTCTCTTGGGGCCACTTCTTTACTTGTAGTATCATTGTTAGAAACATGTTTTGAGATAATGTCTTTGGTATCGTCCGGTAGTTGTCCCATAGCTAGGTTCATTTGTCTTTCAGATAACTCCCTTACATTATTGGCATATTCAATATTTCTCTCCTTCAACTCTTGGTCAGCGTTATCGAAAGTTGCCTTTCTTTGAGAAAGATCATCAAACATTGCTTGCAATTTGGAAACATGTTGATGGTAAAGATTCTCTTGCTCTTCAATCTGTTTGTTGCGTTCTTCTAACTGTTTTTCACGATCTGCTAGATCAGCGTCCTTATTAGACAAATCCTGGTATTTACTTTGCAGTTGAGCATGCTGCTCTTCGACAGTCTTTTGATAATCGTTTAGCTCCTTTTGCTTAGTTAAGTAAACACCAATTTTCTCACCAAGGCCATCAATTTCCTTCTGCAAGTTTACTACCGTAATTTGGTTCAGTTCCAATTGTTTAGAGTTAACATCGATCATTGATCTTTCTTGCTTGACATGTTGTTGTTTTTCATTTAGTTGGGATTGTAAAGATGCAGTCATTGAATTCAAGTTAGTAATTTGCTCTTTCAATTCCGCGTTCTTGGTTTGAGACACCTGCAAGTCGGTGGTTAATTCATTCAACTTGGACTCAGCGGCATGGTAATTGGCTTCTGAAACGGCTAGTTGTTGCTTCAGAGTTTCGTTTTCATTATTAATCTGACTGACTTGTGTTTCAAGCTGTTCGGTTTGCGTGACATTCTGTTCATGGTTGGAACGTAAATTATTTAGTTTGGATTGGATAGAATCCTTCATTTCATTGACACGTTTTAATTCTTGAGTGGCTCTTAATTTCTTTTCATTGGTGATGCTTGCTTGCTTCGACAAAGAGTTAACTTGATTGGATAGATTGGCCATTTCAGTGGTTGCACTAGATAATTGAGCAGAAGCCTCACCGTCTGCAAACAAGTCATGATTCTGGATAGTCTTATTGGAAGAGCTTGAAAGAGCAGCTGCACCCAAAGCAGCTGTACCTACTGCAGCGCCTGTGATAGCGCTTGTTGGCATGCTGAAGCCTGAAAAGTTTGGAACTTGTGGAAGAGTCACAGAAGCAGCACGCTGAACTGGACTTGCGGCATGCTTTGGAACTGGTGGAGGCTGTTGAGTGCTAATGGCTCTTTGGGTTTCTTTTGGCAGTTCTTGTTCTTCCGGTTCCTCCCTGATTATACTCTGCCCGAAATTGGAAGTTGGAGTAAACTTCTTCAATCCGGAAGAGGAGTGAGATAAAAGTGGAGGTTGCTGTGGCTGTTGTTGTGGCGCAGTCTGGCCACTGTTATTGTCATATGAGAAACTGTTGTTTGTATTGTTTTGGACCAGTGGTTGTGCTTTTGATGGAGAAGGAGAGCTAAATGAAGGGTTCAAAGCTAGCAGATCGTTCAAAGAGCCGTTATTTGAATTTTGGCGAAGAACTTGTGGTGCTGTTGGTTGAGTATTAATGATTGGAGCAGATTTTTGATGCGGCATATCCTGGAACGATGGCTTACTTGCTCTTGAAGGAACGGCAATTTGAGGTGTACTTTGTTGCTGAGGAAATGGATTTGGTGGGTAGAGTCCAAGTGCAGGAGATTGTAATAGCTCATTTGGAATAACATCAGGCAATTCAATTCCAGCATTTTTCTTTTGAATCAAAAACATGGCAATGGCAAATTCCAATTTAGTGAATTCAGCATTGTTATGAATGTCAGCTAGATCCCAGATAGTGGCTAGTGTCTCTTGGTTTAATCTGGATGATAAGAAGAATGGGACCAACAAGGCAGAACTTAATGAACCAGCATGATGTTTATCTAAGGAGTCAAAGATTGCATCAAACTGTTGTTTCTTTTCAAAACTCAAAGACCAGTCTGAAGAAGCGTTACTGAAGGCGCCTGATGATAGACGAGATATAGTGGATTGTCTTGTTAATGATGATACACCCGTAGAATTGGCACTTATGGGGGTAGCTCTATTTTGCTGGTTGGCATTAGTAGCTTCCAATCGAACAGAATCCCATAACTGAGTAGGTAATACGGTTGGGAATGGATTCATACTTGGATGATGAGACATAGAAAGTTGGATCAGGTACATTGCCATTATGAATTCTGATTTGTCAAGCACCCCTGAAGTATCTCTATCACAAAGAGCCCAAATTTCACCCAAGGTTTGGTTTGGCAATCTTGCCTTTAAGAAAATGTCTTTGGCCTTGTCGCCTGCCACAGTTTGAGCACCCTTTGCTGTCCTCTCAAACAATTGTGAGAACTTAGCAATATCGTTGGTAGATAAAGGAGGAACATCAGTAGCATTTGCATTAGTAATTCCGCTAGTGGTGTGCATAGGAGTCGAGTTCGAATCTGTAGAGAAGGTAGCCAGTTGTACTGGTAAATTCTCATAGAGGACGCTAGAAATTGGTTGGTTGGGAACCTGTTGCAGCTGAGCAATCATTCTCAGAGCAGCCGAAAATTCATCCAAGTTCAAAAACCCTTTATTATCTATATCGACCATAGCCCAGACTTGAGATAGTATTTGCCCTGGAAGTCCAGAAGACGCAAAGAGAGGTCTGACCGCTTCGCCAGTGACCACCCCAAGATCTTCAGAATCCAATTGATGGAATTTTTGGTTGTAAAGAGCTTGTTCCTGAGAGGACAATGGAGTCCTGAATGTAATAGACGCCATGACTTATACTGTTTGGTCCTGTTGAAAAAGCACACGAATAAAAATGGAAAAGGGGAGAGATCTAAAATTCCTCAAATCTATTTGTAGTTTTCCACGTGGTTTTGTTTCGTAAAGGCCAGTGGTTATCTTTATCAAGAAACCTTTGTTACGATTCAATTGACAATTATACTGAACAGGGGTCTTCGATAATTGAAGATTTCGATTATAGGAGAAATTTGATCCCCCTCCTAATCCGAAGCGGGTAACGAAGCGCGTAGTTTTTCATTTTCACGGTCGAAAATACACATACAGCTTAGCCATGAATATGTACATATCTTTTATTGACATGTTTCATAAAATGTCGAAGCACGGCAGTAAGCGATGGGCTCAACGATGTTGGATGATGTGGATGATAACATGATGGGTATAAAGTCCCTTCACCTGTACGAGCTGCTAAACAATGTAGTGAAAATTGGCGACAAAACACAGTTGATGACGGCTGGTCCCGAGGAAGTTTTGCCCGAATTGATTCAACATATCACCGATACGATACCGTTTGACCTATTCATAAATCTCAAGAACGGGACAAGCGATGCCAGGAGACTCATTGGTAGGCTGAATGGCTTGGGCAAGTTTCTGAATGATAATTTCTTGCAAAAACATATATTCCCATTTACTATACTTCGGATATGCGAGTTGTGCTATGATCCATTCAAGTACTATAAGATCAATGAGTTAGACAAATTTGTAAATGCGTTGGAAAAGTGCTGTTTGGTCACTACTAGTTGGCAAGAGCCCGAAAACATTGACGATAAGAAGGAAGAAGACGCCGATGGGAAGGACATCAAAAGTCAAGAAGACGTCTCGCTGATGAAGATCCCGTGGATGGATGAAGAAACTACTGACCAGCTAACTCCCTTTATTAGAGAAATTGATTCGATAATGAGCGTCAATCTAGGCTATGATGATGAAGAAGATGAAGATAATGAAGAAGGGGAAGAGGAAGGATTTTTTGACGGCGACGAGAATGAGGAACCTGAAAGTAAGACTAAGCATAATATTCTATTAAAAGACGAAAATTTCATGGTGGAAGAATATTATGAGGACGATGGTGACATAAACGATGATATTACAGATAAGAAGAGGCAAACTAGATCGAATTCTGTTGAAGATGGTGACGATCGCGACGATCGCGACGATGACGACGACGATGACGATGATGACGATGATTATCGCGAGGATGCATTGGAGGAAGACGATGAAGATGACGACCACATGGGAAGCACTGATGACGATGAAGACGATGGCGATGACGAGCGAGAGGAGGGAAGCCTCAAGGTACGCAGACGGGACGATAAGACGGAAACTCCAAGGAAGAGAAAACCAACAGAACTAGACAACTTCGAATATGACGACCAGCCATCGCYCACAGGTAAGGACCTCACAACGCCGAAAAAGTGTAAACATAACACGACGGGCAGATTTTCAATAATAGAGTCGCCCTCGTCATCACTGCTGAGCAGCAGTCATGCGATGATATCCAGCCAAGAGGAGGAGAAAGATGATGATCATGGATTGAGAAATGACGAGGGCCTGAACGACGGGCTGTCACAGGATGACGAATTGGTCAGTCCGTCGATGAGTTCCTCGCAAGAGGATAAGATGATTGCGATTGCTGGTATCACGTACCGCGAGAATATCAGCAGTCCATTGGGCAAGAAGTTCAGGTGATCACCAGATGACCTGGTTTGCATAACATAATGTATTGGTAGTAACAAAATACATATACATAATATTTCATTTTTTTCGTGCTTTTTGTTTGGTAATTCTTCAGGATCTTGGTTATTTATGTATATATAGAATGAGATAATAGTTTATTTAATCTTGGTTGATATTTTTTGGCTTTTTTTTTTTTTCGGTTTTTGCTTTTGCTAGGGATAATGTCCCTGCTAATAAATAATGAAGAAGGGGGGGTTAAGTTACTAGAATATAAAATACATGTAAATTTTCATTTATGGTGTGGGTGCGTGTGTGTACGCTTGATTGTTTGGTTGTTTCTGTTTTATGTGCATGAAAAAATGTACGTATCACACATCTTACCATCTCATCATGGACATGTCACTTCTGATTCTCATGTAGTCTAATAACCCTTCGATTTGACCAGTACCAGCGATGGCGATGTCTTGGTCCCATAATCTCTTGCCAGCCCAAGCCTTGACGTCTTTAACGGTTACGGCATCGATCTTCTTGAAGGCTTCATCCAAAGATTCTTTGGAGCCCTTAGCAAGCACTTCTGCACCTAACAGGTTAGCGTCGTTGGCAGGGTTGCCGGACTGGTATAGCTGTCCCAAGTGCAATTTCAACAGTGACTTAGCACGTTCCACTTCAGTGTCAGTCACGGAAATGGTCAATCTGTTCCATTGCTTCAGAGTGAAATGCATCAGGTCGTCAATATTGGTGACGTTTCTGGTGGCAGTAGAGAACCCCCATAAACCGGAATCTTTGTAAGATAGCGAAAAATGGTTGAAAGAGTCGCACAATTGGTATTCTTGTATGTTGTCTAGTAATTTGATACCTTGCAATCTGGAAGCGGGTTCGAAAGCGTTGTAGGAGCCAAAGATTTGAGCGGCTAATTTGGCGACGAAATAATGTGGGGAAGTGACAGATTCACCTTCCACAGCCAAAGAAATCCAAGCCTTGGGCAAAGTGTCGTCTCTTAACCTGACCTCGGAGCCCAAAAAGGAGGATTTCTTCTTGAGTTCTGGCTTGGTGCCGTTCTGCAAGCTTAGGTTCTTGGATTCAATGTGATTCACTAAATCCTCGTGTTTGATGTTACCGGTACCCACAATCACAGCATTTGAATTTAAGAAGTGGTTGTGAGCAAAAGACTCCATATCAGCGACCACCAAGTTCTCTAGGGACTCTTGAGTACCTCTAGTTGGTAGAGATAGCGGAGTATTTTGGAAAGCGGTGGAGTGCAAATGTTCCAGGACTCTGTTGGGTTGATCAATCTCTTCGAAATCCTGAACTTGCTTCAAGACGGATTTTTTTGTAGTCTCGAAATTAGAAGAGGACAGCAAACTGGCTCTTTGCTGGATAAAAGACTGGTTCAAAAAATCCAACGATTTAGCAGTAGAATCTGGTAACGAAGAAACAACGTAAGATTGAAAGTCTCTGGAGACAGTGGAGGACAGGGCCAAGCCATCCTTGGCGGCCGTGGCCGCACTTTCCCTGGAGAGGAAGATATTTTTCCATAAGTTGGAAACCCCATTGTTGTAAGGGTTTTCGTTAGCAGAACCGGAACCGAAGACCACACCAACGGAGGCAGATTGCGCAAAAGGGTTATGTTCCGTGGCAACAACCATCCCGTTGGATAATTGAGTCACCTGGGCCTTGGGGGCTGGAGCAGCGGTGGCCAAGGTCCTTTTGAACTGGTTGGAGACAGTCTTTGAAGTTACTGATCTGAGCATTTTTTATACTATTATTATTATTATTATTATTATTATTATGAGTATCTCGCGATGATGATGTTCTTGTTATTATATCTCCACAATTGCTCTGGTTAGCAATGGTAACAATTTAATACAGGGGCGTGCGACTTATACGGAAAGAGATGAGAGTATCTTCTTTGCAAAGCTAGTGCTTTATTATATGTTTGTTTTTCTCGAATAAGATGGGGGGGAAAGACAGTAGGGGAATATCGGATAGGGAGCGCGGTAGGCCTTCATTTTTCTAGTTTGACTTTTATTTGGTGCAGCAGGCGGCGGGCCTTAGTACATCCAGAGACGAAAAAGCGGTTTGAATTTATTGTAATTTCATTGGTGCAAAACATCAGTCCTCCGGGTTACCATTAAAAGCCATTTTAAATGTTACCCTGCATCAATCCGGGTCATGGGTCCCGTACAGAGGTATATATTCTTGTCGTTTTTTCTTTTTTCCACAGATGGGTCTGGGTGTGGGTGGAAAGGGTGCCAAGTACTCCACAGAAAGTCACCGCGCTGACTCATTTGCGCGTTCCGTCCCCGCCGTGCCGAAGCCGTGTGATGTAACGCTGTGTAACGCGCGACGGGCCGAGGGTCGGAATTATACCCCGGACTGGCGGCTGCATCCTATTGGTTCGGCGGCTGCTGCAAGGCCCGAAATGCGGCCAAGGGTTTTCCTTCTTTCGGCATTGTGAGGCATTTCCCCATACTTTTATACCGGCTCTAATACTTCGAGAAAGCTGCGAAGATGACAAAAAAAGGCAAAGCCGAAGACAATATGCCCGCTTGCCCATGCAGCATGATTGGTAATGTTTTCGGATGCTGCTTGCGTGCTTCCGCGGGCGATATATCCTTAAATAACAGGTGTATTAGTAAGTGTAGTAAAGGCATAATGTGTATATATATATATATGTATTGGTTGTATATGTGTGTATTTACGTTCATGGTACTTTCTGCCTTCTTGAGTGTTGTTCTCTTGTTGTTTGCCCTTATTCGTAGGCTTGTATGACTAAAGAACGAAAAATCAGCTATACTCCCTACAAAAGGTTTTCCGCTTTAAAGCTAACCAGCTGACTTTTATTTACTGTATCATTCATATACACAAAAGACAAATTAGCTCACATTACAATGTTAACGAATTCTGCTCACCCTGCTATTGAAGATCAATACGCGTTGGCCAGTACGGCCCGCTCTAAATTGGCGAGATGTGTAAGTGCTACTACAAGAAATAAAGATTATAATTTAAGGGTGTTAGTGGGCCACGCTAACCTGCTAGATAAAATAACCGCAAACGTGGAAGCGCACAATGCTGCCGTCGACGCCCTTTCCACAGACCTGTTCGATAAAGGTAACGATAACCTGTCTATTGAGCATATCGAACTGTCTAATGCTAGGAGAGACGCCGGCGTTAACGAGGAGCGCACCGACAAGACGGACCATGGCAACTACTACGATTTCTACTCTAGTGACGAAGACCGTGATGTTGACACTCTATCTTCCACCGACAGTGAAGACGATGACGATTATGAGGAGTACGACTTCGACTGCGACAGCTCCTTCGGCGAGCACAACAAGAAAATCGACACGTACTTCAGTTCCCACACCACCCCCAATTACCAATATCTAACTCACACCGAATCTCATTCCGAACAAGCCGATGAGCTACCGGACGTCGCTCCGCGCTACAATGCCCTTACAGCGACGTGGGAAGAATCGGAAGAGGAGCATCCTCATACTCACTCAGGGGACGAGGCTATAAGGCTTGGGCACATAGATTTGAATGGCTCGTTGCCAATCTTCCGCGTACTGTCGCGTCGGAGAACTGAGCACGACGATGATAGTAGTACTAGCGACAACGAAAGCGCCAGCGATATCGAGGACGGTTCCGTACCATTGACTAGATTTCATTCTTCTCCAATCACAGCATAAAAAGAAAAACACCATA